>NC_142938.1:34848549-34921049 GCF_046866305.1 Octopus bimaculoides
GAAAATAAACAATGAAATTATCTAAACCAAAAATAAGTATGTTTGCGAACGTGAACATATCTGAATCCATTATACGTTAGTTTATTAATTAGCTTATGCTTTGAAAATAGAATATAATACAATTCAAGATTGCACAAGTGGCAATACTTCTTACCCTTATCGTAAGGGAAAATCCTCCTAATAATTGACCATTCTAACGAAAAATTCTTATTTTGTTCTTTTAACCCTCAAATAAACCTACTAAGACTAGTACTAGCTATTTTACTCCTATCTCTAAATGTATTAAAGTGAAAAGAAATTCTCTTACAAATTTTATCCGAAGAACAACCCACATAAACACTAACATCTATATTGCTCTTAACCTTACACTGATACACTATATTCTTTAATCTCACGTTTGGACCCTCAAACCTTAACCTCCTGGGATTAATCTCTGTTACCTCAATCTTAGAACCTATAATATTATTACCTAAGTGAGGGTCTTCATCCTTATTCACTCCATTCATGCCTGTCTTAAGAACTTTAGAAATATGCGCTGCAATAATCTGCGCCAGGTTCTTAGTATTGGAAAAACCAAACCTAGCACTATGCGTATTAATAATTTTACTGTAACGCAAATTTGCAGGGAAATGCTTACTAATTACCTCCCTAAACTGAGCTACCAAATTCGACTTAACACTTCTACCAAATGGTAAAATAAACCAAAGATAACCATCTTTAATATTCTGTGCTGCGTTTAGTAGTTTAATTTGGCAACTTAAGGACCAAAATAAGGAGTATTCTTTTGAATGGTCAATTATAGGAAAATCGTTTCCTTACAATAAGGGTAAAGATTTTTATTCCCTCTGTAATTTAGAATTGTACTTCATACTTTTTTCTAAGGGTGACCTAGTTAACAAAATCACATATAGAGCTTTCAGATGTCTACATATGAATAAACATTCGTTTTTATTCCTTTAATCTATTTTGGATAGGTTAGTTAACTACATACTATGATATTATTTTAACTTGGTTTAGCTTTAACCGGGATATGATATTAAATTTGTTTAGCTTTAATTTCATATAATCTTTTCACATATGTACAATGGTAAGTATGATTCCTACTCTATTGAAGTTTCTTTTATAATTTTTTGTATAGATGACATTGAAATTTTGGTTGACTGCTTGCTTTATCGTTTTAATCCGTTCTTTTATGTAATATTATTATTACTAAGTTAGTGTATATTCGATGGTTGCTATTTGAGTGTAACCTTATTTAGTTTTACTTTGTAATTTATTATTTATAATCTCTTATTTATCTTGATTACATATCCCTTATTTGTCTCATAAATATTTTTTTTTTTAAATCAACATAATGATTTGATGGGATTAATAACAATAATTGATTTATTTAGATTCTATATAAAAAATATATATATTACTTTGCCAGATTTACCTCTCTTTGACCATGGATATTAAAAGAAATTGCTTTTATGTTAACTTCATTTTATTATAGAATATTACAGATAAAATTTTTTAAGTGAGTTGGGTTTTTTCCCAAGTATATAATGAATTATTTGATATAATGGTGTCGTTGTCATCTACCTACTTTACATCATAATAGTTACTTAATATTTCATTTATATGTATATGTGAGATAGTAACGATTACATCGTAATATTTGTTTACTTTATCGATTAAATCTGTTCCTTCTTTTGATATTATTTTTAATATTGTATCTGAACCCCATTATTAAATTAATTTATTACAATTTTTCTTAAACTTTGATACCTGCAATCTGAATGTAACCTAATTTATTTTACTTATTATTATTTATTATTTACAAGTTATATTCTCTAATTTATCTTGTTTACATAACCTTAAACTAAGTCTCTTTACTGTTCTAAACTTAAAATGAAATATAATTATTTGATATGATTATATATATTTGA
Source organism: Octopus bimaculoides (assembly GCF_046866305.1). Lineage (NCBI taxonomy): Eukaryota > Metazoa > Mollusca > Cephalopoda > Octopoda > Octopodidae > Octopus > Octopus bimaculoides. Next base: position 34,850,481 of record NC_142938.1, read on the forward strand.
GTAGATTATATTTTACATAAATATTACTTACTAGATTTACCTCTCTTTGACCATTAATTTATATAAAATTATATATATATATATATATTTTTTCAAAATTATAATATATAGCAGTTTATTTTCTTTCTTCGTTTTATCTACTTTCAAAAGTCCAATGGTTGTTATTGAAATTTACAGCGTCCCTTACTCTTTCGCTACTTTATATCCTAGGTTAATATCCTAATTTAACAACACTACTTACTTACTTACTTTACTACGTAACGGTTTTCTTAACCGATATTGTATGCAGTGTCAATATGTTTAATGTCATTTCAACCTGTTTATACACGTGTAATTTAAGGACAACTATTAATGTTGTCTCTTATCTACTGTCTGCTATGAATTAATCAAATCTGACCCTGAAGAGATACAATATTCCATATTTTATAATATACAGGAGTGAGTCGGGATATTGCATCAAAATGTTCATTGGTCATTAAACAGACTTTACAATGGATCGTGTTATAGCTCTTATTTTAATTGATATGCACACAAAATTGTATGATTAACAACATTTCATATGAGATTTTGCTATGTTGATAACAGGTACGATATTTTTACCAAATTTTTGGTAAAAATATATATATATATATATATATATATATATATATATATATATATATATATATATATATATACGTGTGTGATATCTAAAAATAGAAATGTATATATATATATATATATATATATATACGTGTGTGATATCTAAAAATAGAAATGTATATATATATATATATATATATATATATATACATATATATAGTAGTTAGATGTGTATCATGGTAAACAGATGCAAAAGAAAATGTGTATGCCTTTGAAGTAAACAAATGAGTGAATCGATTCATAATTAAATATAATTTATTCACCGGACTTAATTTGAACATTGCTCTGGTCTCTGAGAAAAGCTGTCGTGTAGTAGACCTTCCTTATTCGGCTGCCTAGGGTCTTCTTTTTTCTGTCTTGTTGACCACTGAATTTATAAGAATCGTGGCAGCTAGAAGAACGACATACTCCAGCAGAGTTTGTACCTAAATAGGTCAGCTCCTGTCCATTTGAACTTCGCCTGACATGACTTTAGGTCGAAAGTCAAAGGGAAATCATCAATCACTTTTTGACAGGACAAAGAAAACCTGTTTTCGCGCCTGTTGATTGTGGTGGTTTGGACAACCGAGAATTCTTAGATTCGATTTCGAATCTTGGCTTGGAGAAGGAACTGTTAATTTTTACAGTACCCCACTTCTAGTGAGAAAGCCCCAGAGATCGAACAATATTGGAAATGTTATTTTTTTGTGTATGCAGAAAAAATTTTACAACGTGTAACAGGCAAATGAATGTCAAAAACATGGGATATTAAAAAATATGAAGCAAAGATTCACTGTTGGTGTGTGCTATATGGTGGGCAATGCATATATGTGCCCTGGCATAAACATGTTGGCGCGTTGAAAGAGATGTGAATCTATTGATTACTCGACCCACTAGAAGTATAATAGAGGCAGGTTGTCTTTCAGTGGTGCAAAAGATCAAATGGTAGCACACATGAGAATGTGACTGTTGCAAGTGTGTGTAAGTATACAAGTAGCAAAATATTTTTACAAAAAAGCAAAACATATGTCCATACAAAAAATGAAAGAAATGTTCATTGAAAAAGTTCTCTTGTGAAATGTTCAGTAAATGTTCATACAGAAAGTTTTTCGTTGATGTGGAACAATGTTTTTTTGCTTTCCTTTTTTTTTTCTTTATGTATACAAAATGTTCGTTGATTCCTTTGGGTTTCACTTCCTTCTCCAAGCCAAGATTCAAAACCGAATCTAAGAATTCTCAGTCGTCCAAACCACCACTGGTGAACAGGATAAGCTTTAAGCTTATTTTAAAATACCATTATTATTATTTGCAGGATTTAAAAATACGGCACCGTATAATTAAAGTCATTCGCAACAAAAGCATATATATATATATATATATATATATATATATATATATATATATATATATATATATATATATATATATATATATATGTTTATTATAGCTTCAGGCCGACCAAAACCTTGTGAGTGGATTTCGTACTTGGAAACTGAAAGAAGACTGTTGTATATTTGTGTATGTGTGTGTGTGTGTGTGTGTGTGTGTGTCTTGTGTTTGTACCCCCCACCATTGCTTGACAACTGATGTTGCTGTGTTTACATTCCAGTAACTTAGCGGTTTGGTAAAAGACACTGACAGAATGAGTACTAGGCTTACAAAGAATAAATCCTGTGGTTGATTTCTTCAACCAACAACGGTGCTCCAGCATGGCCTCAGTCACATTACTGAAATAAGTAAAGCAATAAAAATCTATGCCATTTTAATCTCGACCAAGGCCGGGTATTTCTGCTAGTTCATATAATTGATATAAGATTAACTTAATAGTATTGTTACTAGTATTAGTGTGTCAATCTAGTTGCTGCTTCTATTACTTCTAACAATAAAATTGATGAACTGACAAAGTAGCAGTAATTTCATAAAACATTTACTCTGTTTTTATTGTCTCTGCATGCTATTGATTCTACCATTGTATAATTAATACCAGCTACCTACAGGTGGCATGGTAATTCACTTGTCTCCTCTCCCTTTCTTCTGAAATTATACATAAAATTCAAATTATATAATATTATTATCACTATTATCGTTTACATATTAGACTTGATATTTTTTTAATAAAATGCTGTTTAATCACATTGTACATTGAAAAAAAATTTTAATTGCTACTTCAAATATCGATGCCCAACGCAACTGGGCTGACTAGAGACATCACTCGACCAGCACTGCCTTGCCTGTCTCAATTCTGCCTCTCAGCCAAATAGTGGTGCCCTCCTCATCTATCAGAACTTTTCTATCTATCAGAACTCTTCTAGAGTCCACCCATATCGGGTGGCCCAGTGCCTAGGTCTCTGGGTGTGCAAGCCATACAAATGTTGCTGTGGAGTGGTAGAAAACAAACTTGGCTTGCATCCTTTATCCTGCAGTCTTAGTGTGGTCTGATTCCTCTGACATGCTGCTCTGAGTGATGCAATCAGAAGGGGCCTTGACATGGCTGGTTTTCCATCTCAACATGAGCTAGCAGGTCTTGACCATAAGGATGGTAAGTGCCCCAATAGGATAACCCTGTTTCCATTCAAAGGAGGCAGATCTCTAGTCTGGGACTTGACATGCAGTGGCATGTTCTCCGGCTCCAACCTCGTAGCATCTTCTGCAAACCTTGGTGTTATTTCCTGTAATGTAGAAGAGAGAAATATCAATAAAAGCAGGAGTCTGGCTAGCCGCTGTCAGTTTTTGCTAGTCGTTGTCGAAAAGTCAGGTGTTCTAGGATGCTGTATTTCTGATTTCCCCTGCAAAATAGGGATAACGGCAACCCATCAGAGAAATATGCCCTGGAAGGTGGAGTGGCTACTGCAGCAAGTGTCATTGGCCATTCTCTGCAGCAATACCATCACAGTCATTACTGCAGGGTACAGCTGAGCACCCCACTTGTTCTGGGATATGTGGCTCATTGCCTCCCCCCATCCTCTGCTATTTCCCCTCCCTCCTTTTCTTTCTTTTCCTTTCTCATCTTTCCTGTTTCTTTGTACCTGTGTGAATCTTTCAAGTTTAACATAACATAATTTTAAGTATACATATAAATACATTGTTGCATATTTACCTGACCTGTGTCTATGTGTAAGAGACAGTATTTGTATGTGTGTCTGTTTATACAGACATGAAAAAAATATGCTCCTTGTATCCATTATGTATGAAACAAAATTTGTCTGGTTTTTTTTATATGCTATTTTCAGCTTTCATCATTGCCACATTTTATGTTGATGTAAAATGTTCATGTCTGTCTGAGTGTATGATGAAATATGTACGTATGCATGTAAAGTTTATACATATATAGATATATCTATGTGTTTATTCATATATAAGTTAATATGTGTATATAAACACGTTTTCTATCTTTCATACATAAACTCTCACTCACTGAATTTCTCTCAACAACAACCTGCCATTGTAGTGAAAGTCTTTTGTTAAAGTTTGTGTTGTGTTATCTCTATGTTGACAGACATAGAGAAGCAAGTGTATGTGTGTGCTTGAAGCTATGTTGCATTGTTGACACTATGCTGAATAACATACAGAAACACAGCTACACACAAACAACAACAAAAATAACTCTCTCTATTGTTATATGATGAAAGTTAAGCCATGTTGTGTTGTGTTGACAGACTTGCACTTAAAAAACTCATATTTTTAATCAGAATTTGTTAGTCACTGTGGAGACAACACTACCTATCAATCTGTCTTTCTTTCTTACATACATACACATATTCTCTCTCTCAACAGCAACGTTTTCCCTTCGTCTAACAGATGTTGTGATGGATAGACAGATAGGGATTTGCTTCTCTTTTGTAATATAAGATTGTAAGTGTGGCCCTGTCATAAGAAGTTTCATTCCCAATCACATGTTCTGTGTTCAGTCCCACTACACAAGCTTCTTCTACTATAGCCTTATCTATCTATATATATATATATATATATATATATATATATATATATATATAAGAATTTAAGGAATGGAGAAAACGCATGTTATAATTGCATACTTTATTCCTACATATGTTTCAAAGGATTACAACCTGTGTGATCCATAGGGATCTTTGATATTAAAATTGTAACCTTCTCATCAGGGAAAGCATGGGAATCTGGTTTCTATTAACCCATTTATTCTACCAGAAGAATTTTTATTCATTAAGATAGAAGAAATACACATAATTATATGTTGTACTTAGGGATGGTCATATTGCCAGTTTAACCAATAAAAACACACGCACTGTATATTTGGCTAAACTGGCAATATGACCATCCCCAAGTACAACAACATCTGTTTCAACACACAATTTCACATAAAAAATCTTGCAAAACACACACACACACACATATATATATATATATATATATATATATATATATAAACCATTTAGCATTCAGATTTCTTTGTCAAATGCTGTGTTTATTTATTCACATTGATTTGAATTAATCATATATTATCTTGTAGATTTCAATGATATGATTATTTTTAGAGTAATATTGTAGGGTAAGTGTGAGAGGCTGGATATGGCCAGTTTAAATACTAACGGGTTAAATATGTGTATGTGTTTGTGTACGTATATATAAAGTGTGTGTGTGTGTGTGTGTGTGTGTAGGTATAAATTATCATGTCAAACTACATAGTAATATTTCAAAATCATTTAGTGGGTGTTTTTCAGGTCTGTGTAATGTAATTAGAGAATGCACCCATTATTGTAAGACCTTTCTCAGTTAAAACATTTAAAAATTTGAGCCAATTGATGGAAATATTTCAGTGTGTATGGTCAGAGCAGTATGTCGGCTACTACATTAGGAGGATGGATATGTATAGAGAGTGGGAAAGAAGGGAGACAGGAGAGAGAGAGTAAAAGGTGAAAAGGAGAGATATATAAAGTGAGTTAGTGGGGAAGGGAAAGAAAGGAAGAGGTACCAGTGAATATTATAGAAAGGAAATTGGATGGTTGTATCTGAATGTTTGCACACAAAATCTGCGGAAGAAGACAAGGCCGTAGCAAATTGAGATGGTCAAAAATTTAAGGGAGAAGATAGGGAGGAAATGAACCAGGTTACAACTTGGTGTTAGTAGAAACTAGCTGGTCTGGACACCACTTATCCAGATACTCTATCACTGATCTGGAGTAGTTTGTTATATTTAGCTTGAGTAAAAATTTCTGGTACTGTACAGCACTTCTTACCGTAACGTGAAATATATATGTGAATATCATATATGTGTGTGTGATATATATATATATATATATATATATATATATATATATATATATATATATATATATATATCATCATCCTCATCATCGTCATCGTTTAACGTCCACTTTCCATGCTAGCATGGGTTGGACGATTTGACTGAGGATTGGAGAAACCAGATGGCTACACCAGGCTCCAATCTGATTTGGCAGAGTTTCTACAGCTAAATGCCCTTCCTAACGCCAACCACTCAGACAGTGTAGTGGGTGCTTTTACGTGCCACCGGCACAAAGGCCAGTCAGGAGGTACTGGCAACGGCTACGCTCGAAATGCTGTATTTTATGTGCCACCCGCACAAGAGCCAGTCCAGGGGCACTGGCAACGATCTTGCTCGAAAGTCCTTACACATGCCGCGGGCACAAGTGCCAGAAAGGCGACGCTGGGCACAGGTGCCATCATAATTTCGCTTTCGCTTGCCCCAATAGGTCTTCGCAAGCTGAGTTTCGTGTCTAATGAAGGAGACGACGTTGGCATGGGTGCCAGTCGTCGAATTTAACTCGATTTCGATTTCACGTGCCTCAACAGGTCTTCGCAAGTGGAGTTTAGTGTCCAATTTAACTCAATTTCGATTTCACTTGCCTCAACAGGTCTTCACAAGTGGAGTTTAGTGTCCAATGAAGGAAGGTACGCATAAGTGGACTGGCTGAGGCCTTAGATTTAGGTCTCACTTGGCTTGCCGGGCCTTCTCACGCACAGCATATTTCCAATTGGCAGTTTCTACAGCTGGATGCCCTTCCTAATGCCAACCACTCAGAGAGTGTAGTGGGTGCTTTTATGTGCTATGGGCACGAAGGCCAGTCAGGCAGTACTGGCAACGGCCATGCTCAAAATGGTGTATTTTATGTGCCACCCGCACAGGAGCCAGTCTAGGGGCACTGGCAACGATCTCGCTCGAAAGTCCTTACACATGCCGCGGGCACAAGCGCCAGAAAGGTGACGCTGGGCACAGGTGCCATCACAATTTCGCTTTAGCTTGCCCCAATAAGTCTTCGCATGCTGAGTTTCGTGTCCAATGAAGGAGACGATGTTGGCGTGGGCGCCAGTCGTCGAATTTCGATTTCACTTGCCTCAACAGGTCTTCGCAAGTGGAGTTTAGTGTCCAATGAAGGTAGGTACACCTAAGTGGACTGGCTGAGGCCTTATATTTAGGTCTCACTTGGCTTGCCGTGTCTTCTCACGCACAGCATATTTCCAAAGGTCTTGGTCAGAAGTCATCGCCTCGGTGAGGCCCAATGTTCGAAGGTCGTACCTCACCACCGCATCCCAGGTCTTCTTGGGCCTACCTCTTCCACAGGTTCCCTCAACTGCTAGGGTGTGGCGCTTTTTCTCACAGCTATCCTCATCCATTCTCGCTACATGTCCATACCAGCACAGTCAGCTCTCTTGCACACCACAACTGATGCTTCGTAAGTTCAACTTTTCTCTCAAGGTACTAGTTCTCTGTCTAGTATGCACACTGACATTACACATCCATCGGAGCATACTGGCTTCATTCCTTGTGAGCCTACGCATGTCTTCAGCAGTCACAGTCCATGTTTCACTGCCATGAAGCATGCCTGTTCGTACACATGCGTCATACAGTTTGCCTTTTACTTTGAGTGAGAGGCCCCTTGTCACCAGCAGAGGTAAGAGCTCTCTGAACTTTGCTCAGGCTATTCTTATTCTGGCAGCTACACTTTCAGCGCACCCTCCCCCACTACTAACTTGGTCACCTAGATAGCGGAAGCTGTCAACTACATCTAGTTTTTCTGCCTGGAATGTGGCAGAAGTTGTTTTCTGCACATTTACAGTGTGTATAGCTCCTGAACATCTGCTACATACAAAAACTAACTTCCTAGTAAACCTTCCTTTGATATTGCTGCACCTCTTATGTGTCCATAGCTTGCACTGGGTGCATCTTATAGAGTTTCTACCTACGCCTTTTCTACAGATCGAGCAGGGCCATCTACCTGAAGGGGTTTGTGTGTTGTCTACCTTCATACTTATTAGGACTTTGGTTTTAGCTAGGTTGACTCTAAGGCCCTTCGATTCTAATCCTTGCTTCCACACCTGAAACTTCTTCTCTAGTTCTGATAGTGACTCAGCAATTAGTGCAAGGTCATCAGCATAATGGAGCTCCCAGGAGCATCCTGTCTTGAATTCCTCTGTTATCGCCTGGAGGACTATGATAAATAGGAGGGGGCTGAGGACAGAACCTTGGTGGACCCCTACCTCTACCCGGAATTCTTCACTGTACTCGTTGCCGACCCTCACCTTACTGATAGCGTCTCTGTACATGGCTCGCACAGCTCTCACTAACCATTCTTCTATCCCTACTTTCCTCATTGACCACCAGATAAGGGATCAGGGGACCCTGTCAAAGGCTTTCTCCATGTCAACGAAAGCCAGGTACAGAGGTTTATCTTTGGCTAGGTATTTCTACTGCAGCTGCCTTACCAGAAATATAGCATCAGTGGTGCTTTTCCCTGGCACAAACCCAAACTGCATCTCATCTAAACTGACTCTCTCCCTAATTAGTTGGGCTATGACCCTCTCTGTGACTTTCATTACCTGATCTAACAACTTGATACCTCTGTAATTATTTGTATCTAAAGCGTCACCTTTACCTTTGTAGCAGTTGACTATGGTGCTGCTACACCAGTTATTGGGTATGACTCCTTCATGTATCACCTGGTTAACAATACGGGTGACTATGCTATAGCCGACACTGCCAGATATTTTGAGCATTTCTACAGTGATTCTTGAAGGGCCAGTGGCTTTCTTTGTCTTCATACTCTTAATAGCTTTATCTACCATGGTACTGTCAACTTTAATCGCTGGTCCCTCTGTTGGGTCGACATTCGGCAGACTCTCTTTCTCCCATTCGTTCTCTTTATTGAGCAACATTTCATAGTGGCGTCTCCATACCTCTTTCTTTGCAGCCTCATTTAGGGCAAGCATACCATCATCCATGTGAACACATTTCTCTCCGACGACATCACAATTCTCTCTCGCACACTGTCTTGCAACACGAAATACCTCAAGTCCTTGGTCATCACGGTGCAGAACATCGGCAAATTTTTTCTTATCTGCTTCCCCTCTTTCTAAATAAACCTGTCACTTAGCTTACCTTCTGGCAGTCTGATACAATTCCCTGCTACCACCATTCTTCCAGTCCCTACAAGCCTGTTTCTTTTGTCTAATAGCCATGTCAACAACATTGTTCCACCACCACGTTATTTTGGGTCGAGAGGGGACTTTGCACCATCCACAGATCTGGTCAGTGGCCTTCAGCATGTTGTCCCGTAGAAACCTCCAGTTGTCTTCTACATCGTGTGAAGCTACATCCCCTTCTATTTCGTCAAAGGCCTCAAGTAATAAGTCTCTAAATCTCTGTCCATTCGCAGGATCTTTCAGATCCAGACCCCTCTCCTCCAAGCTGGTCATCTCCTGGGCAACCACTTGGCCGTAATCCTGAAGTCACTAACTACTAGTCTATGTTGTGGAGTGCATTCTTCTCCAGGGAATGGTTTGGCATTTATAAGCAGCCATCTTACCCTTTTTCCGGTGAGAATGTAGTTAATTTGGCTAGTGTGTCTGCCAGAATGGTAGGTGACTAGGTGAGTGGCAGGTTTCCTGAAGTTAGTATTGCAAACCATAAGGTCATTTGCATCGCAGAACTCCAGCAGCCTGGTTCCCTCCTCATTACGGGAACAAAAACCATAGCCTCCATGTATGCCATGGAAGCCCCCTGTATGTTGTCCAACATGTCCATTGAAGTCATCAGCCACAAAGAGAAGGTCCCTGTCATTCGTTGATGAGGTAGTCTGCAGGAGGGTGTCATAAAATCGGTCTTTCTGTCCATCAGGTAGCCCGAGCTGAGGGGCATAGGCCGAGATAATGGTTGCTAACCGATGGTGAAGGACTAATCTAACCTTAAGTATTCTATCGGATATTCTATCTACCTCGATTACCTTATCCACCCATTTCTCTGCAAGAAGCATACCCACGCCCCCGACCCCGTCTGAGTTCCAGAAAATCTTGTACCTGTGTTCTTTGCCTGTGAGGAACCTAGCGGAACCTCCTCTCCACCTTACTTCTTGGAGGCAGCAGATATCGACACATCTCCATTCAAGTATCTCAACAATCTCACCAGACCTACCTTTCAGTGTGCCGACGTTGAGAGTGCCAACTCTGAAGGTGTGGGAGGTATGGGCCCGTGGGACCCTGGGGCGGGGAACAGCTGCGTCATGTACCTGAAAAGAAAGCTTGCATTTGGCAGAATTCATAAACAATCAGTAGCATTCATTTCAGCCTGCATCCACTACACAATATTTTGCACCATATGATCACAACCTTACATAGGAGATAAACCCTAAATAGGAGTGGGGGGTCGTGAAGCCTTTAGAAGTGTTCATGGGAGATAGCAAGGGACTTACGGTACTGGTGGAGAAAATAGGAACTTTCGGTACTGGTGGAGGGGGTGGGAGGGTGAGTGCACCAGGATCGAGAGAGACAGAGTGAAGCAGAGGGTTGAGGGTTAGGCCATCACAGTTTGAGAGAAATGGTAGTCATAGAACCATAGAGTGGTTATGTCCAGACACGAGGGGGGAAAAAAACTAAATATAACGACATTGTAATGATACGGACAGAATAGTGAACTCTGTGGAATCAGAGCAAAATATGAGATATCGGCGAGGCTGAAACAAAAGGCAAATCAAACTTATCTGCTGGCCATGTCACGGAGTTTCATGTGTATATTCAGCAAAATTCTAGGAGCAAGTGAAAGACAGTGCTTGCGTTAGTTTATAGATGGTGAGGAGGTAAACGAAAGAGGGAGAAGAAGGGAGAGAGAGGGACAGAGTGAAGCAGAGGGTTGAGGGTTAGGCCATCACAGTTTGAGAGAAATGGTAGTCATAGAACCATAGAGTGATTATGTCCATATATATATATATATATATATATATATATATATATATATATATATATATATGTATATATGTCATATAACATATGCAAACTATGAGATTGGACAATATTTTTGGTATTATTTCACTACTATACATTTCACTTGCTAATAAGAATTAGAAAATTTTACATGTAGGAGAAACATGTAAGATATCGCCTATTAGAAATTCTTCAGATGGAGAATTTCTCTGAAGAATTCCAAAAGGACACATAAGACTGTTTTTGAAATTACAAATGTGTTTATTATTCTAAGCAATCTTTCAATTTACTTATCACACAGGAGGCATTACCATGAATGTCAATTCTGTTTGGATCAATTAGTATCTCAGAGAATTATATTTTTGTATGAATATTGGCTCTCTTCTCTGGGACAAATGTAATACACATGGCTTGCATTATTGACATGAATTCTTTAAGTTTTATATCAATGTCTTGCATAGAGAGACTTTTAAGCCAATTTTGTTGAAGTATCTGATTTTTCAATTGATTTCCAGTCAGCCTTGTAGAAGTGTGGACTGGATAGGGTTTGGGTGTCATCTGTGTGGAATACATCTTTAACACACTGGTGTCGCAATTTGTCACTCATGAGTTTTCTCCCTTGTAGCAGCAGATACATTGTGTTACCTTGAGAGGGGTGCTTAAAATAAACACTTCGCAAGGTTTATTTCTGGTATTTTAAGCTGGAAATGGCCTATTTTCAATTCAGAACAAGGCTCAATTTCTGTTTACCAACACCATTTTCATTGTTATTCATTCACCACAAGGTATACAAGCTTTTAAATTGATTGTAGTTTTTAGGATTTTTTTTCTGGATGAATGGCCTCTTCTGCATTTAATGAAGCTATTCTGGGAGAAATTGTTTTTGATTCACACTCATATGATGGTTTTGAAGGATTCACTAAGGCAGATATCAATGATGAAGTGGTTGCAGGTGATGATGAGGATGATGGTAGTGTTTATAATGACAATGAGAATGATGTACCAAGTGGATACTACCATCCATGGCTGGCTGATTTTAAAAAACATATTGGCTCAGCTCCAAGGAGGTACCTGATGGCATTTCGGAGGCAACTTTTTTGTCTATCCCTTAATGACAAAATTATTACTTTGTCAATAAAACAAATACATATGCTAGTTAGGTGAAGGAAAAGAGAGGGAAAAATACTGGTGCCCACACGTGCAGCAACAAATGGAAAGGCACCGCCTTCAAAGAAATGAAAGCATTTGTAGCAATTTCACTTCTGTGATTGGGTTTACTAAACACTCATCATTTGATTTATACTGGTCCACAGATGACTTTATTGAGATACCTGGCTTGGCACATCATGGCAAGAGACAGATTTCTGAGAAGCCTGTTCTTTTTCCAACTTCTGGGCAACTCCAAAATGAAACCAAGGAACCACCTTGAGCATGATAAGGTACGTAAGATCTGACTGATTTTTAAAAAGCTTGTGCCACTTTAGCAGAAATACTTTTATCCTGGAAAAGGACTTCCAGTGGATGTAAGTATGATTCCTTTCAAAGGAAGAACAGGCCTACTAATCTACATGCCAGCAAAACCAACCAAGTGGGGTCTGAAAGCCTGGAGGCTGGCTGATGCAATAACCGGGTACATCTACAAGTGGCAGGCACCAAAAGCAGTTGTGTTGCACATAAAATGGTTTCCTCCCTCTCAGAGAATGTGTAAAATAAGGGATATCTCATTTACAACTTTTTTTCATCACTAGCCCAACACAGAACAGGAACATGTAGCACATTACATGTAATCCACCAAGGTGTGCTTGAAGAAATCAATACAACAACACCTCGAGCAGGCAAGTTCCCCATCACACATAGAGATGGACACATTTTGTACATTTCCAGGTATAACAAAAGGACAGTGAATCTTCTGATGACTACCCACTCTACCAAGATCTTCAGAAAAGAAGTTTATTCAAAGCATCATGAAGATCATAGCAGGACTGTGTACAAACTGTGTGCTGTGCAGTCCTACTTTCAACACATGGGGCAGATAGACGGAGTGGGCAAGCAAATGATGTATTACATAATGCTGCACAGCTGTATAAAGTGATGGAAGAAAGTTTAATTTTACCTTTTCGAAATATGCTTCTGCAATGCTCTTGTCTAGAAAGCCAAGTCAGCTTGCCAGGTTAGTGTTAGAAAGTTTAGGCTGAGAAATGTGCATTCTCTACTGGAAGGCTGCCAAGTCAGGTGTGTCTCATAGAAGAGGCAAACAATCAGAAGCCCCTACCTCAGAAAAGCTGGTAATAAAGGAACACCACCATATTATTAACCTCAAGTGTCTGAAACCTGACTGGCCTTCTAGTCCAGATTGTGCTATTTTTTTCAAACTGAGAGAAGCACCACCAGACTCAGTTCATGTGCAGAAAATGTGATGTGGTACTCTGCCCATACCCCTTCTTCCAGAGGTAAAACACTCTGATAGATTACAAGGTAGACTGTACCCCAGAACTCCATAGACAGTGATCAAGATATGATAAAAGTATGTCAACACATTTGTTTTTTGTTTTTTTCATTGACAAAACATACTTGTAGAATATAATGCATTTCATCAAAATGTTATTCAGCCATTCCTTTATTCATATACAAAAAAAATAAAGTTTGTAAATACAATACAAAGAAAATTATAACAATTTTGAAGCAGTAGGTATTCATGTTTTTTTTTTTGCTCCCTCAAAAAAAAAATTAAAAAAAAAAAGCAATGGAAGGGGAAACAATTCTAGCGGCAAATCATTGTGCTAAAGATTAATAAGTTTTGGACCATACATTTTCAGTTCTGTTATGATGTGGTCTGAGAAAATTGTTGGTGATATCTTCTCATTATGGATAAGTTCCACATTGTTGGTGAAGCAGAGGTCTAAGATGTTATTGTTTCTAGTTGGAGAGAGAATGGTTTACTTCATGAACATCATTTTCATGAGATCAACCAGAGATTCTGCTTGATTGCTTTGTGTATGTCATTCCTGAGATTATGTCACCTTTGACCATCTGATGTTCAGGAAGTTGAAGTCACTCATCAGAAGTACATTAATGCATTGATCTAGTATTTCTCTTATATATAAAGCTTTCCTTAACTTTACCATCATGATTTGAGGCAATGGGTGGGTGATATAATGTGCTTATTACCACATCAAATGCACTATGTGTGCGTCACAGACCAGGTTCAAATGTGACAATAGGGTTAGTGGTGTGACATCCTCACAGATGTACAACACCAGGCCATAACAGAGGAATTTAATACTGGAAGCCCCTTGCCCTTATGGCAGAATCTGTAACAGGGCTAGAAGAAAAATTCCAGGTGTGGAAACAGAACCTGGAACCAAGGGGTCTTAAAGTTAACTTAGCAAAAACCAAAGTAAGCAAGAAATTGGACAGGACCCTTTACCCTTCTGGTAAATGGCCCTGTTCAATATGTAGGGAAGTGTAGGTAGAAATTCTATTCACTGTAGCCAGTGCAAGCTATGGATACACAAGAGGTGCAGATACACAGGAAACTGATTTCAGTGGATCTTGGGAAGTTGTAGTTAGTTTCTGCTACTTAGGGGACCTAATTAGCAGTGGAGGAAGTTGTACAGAAAATGTAATTGCTACAATAAGAATAGGATGGAGAAAGCTCTCTCTTTTCTCTCTCTCTTTCTTTCTCTATCTCTCTTTTTCTCTCTCTCTCTCTTTCTCTCTCTCTCTTTCTCTCTCTCTCTCTCTTTCTCTTTCTCTCTCTCTCTCTCTCTCTCTCTCTCTCTGAGTGAAAGGAAAATTGTATGTTGCATGTATGCAAACTGCAATGCTTCATGTTAGTGAGACATAGGCCCTGGATTCAGAGGGCAGACAAAAACTAGAAGAACAAAGCTGGTATACTCTGCTGGATGTGCAATGTGCAGTGTACATGTGTGACAGAGCACTAGTGTCTTGAAAGAAAAGTTGGGCATAAGAGGAATTATATGCAGTGTGCTAGTTTGGTCATGTGATGCAGCTGGATGAGGACAGTTGCATAAAGTGCTGATCACTTGAAGTTGAGGGAAGTTATAGAAGAGGGAGACCCAGGAAGACATGGGGCAAAGCACTGAGGGCTGTTCTCAAAAAGCTGAGTCTTATGAAGGAGATGACAAAGGACTGAGATATGTGGCACATTGTTGTACTCAAGACGACCCACCCACTACAACAGAATTGTTATCCTGAAACCAAGGTGTAATAAAAAGCATTGGTGTGGGTTCAGTGCCATGTAAAAAACACCCAGTTCACTATGAAGTGGTTGGAGTCAGGAAGGGCATCCAGCTGTAGAAACAAGCCAAAACAGACAATGGAACCTGGTGAAGCTCCTGGTCTTACCAGTTGCTGTCAAGCTGTCCAACCCATATCAGTATAGAAAATGGACATATGATGATGATATATATATATATATATATATATATATATAGGGTGCAATGGGTAAGTCATCACCAGTTTATATTTTTAATTTTGCACATGTGCATTGTTTTTGATTTTGTTGACTACACAGTATAGTAGGGTCGCTTGCTGTCTGTAACAAAAACAGCACCATGATGCAATTCACTCTGTCAGAAATTTGGAAATGGTATGCTGTACTGTTTGGCATTCATGCTGGAAGTTCCAATATGAACATTTCATAGTATTTGGGTGTCAATCTGAGGACAGTGCATTTACTATGAGTGATAAAAATCAAACATCCAGTCAACATCATGGTGTTTGGCGTGATCACTAGTGATAACGACGTTATGCCTCCATTCATCTTCCCACATGACCTCAGACTCAACACAGAGGCCTACATCAAGTACCTGGAGGAGGTAGTGCTGTCCTGGGTGAAGAGAGTGGCTGCTGGAAGACCCTATGTTTGACAACAGGACTCTGCACCATGCCACACAAGCAGGAGAACCCAATCATGGCTGTCAGACAATTTCTACAACCACATCACTCCTAACATCTGTCCACCTAACACACCAGACTGCAACCATCTTCATTATTATATGTGGGGCACAGTTGAGTGAGAGACCAACAAAACTCCTTGTAACACCAAAGATGAACTGAAGGTAAGGATTATGGCAGCATTCATCAACTTAAACAAGGAGACCGTGGTTGAAACCAATGGTGATTTTATTGAATAAATTTACTCTTTTGTATTTCAACTACAGAGGTATCAAACTAGTAAACCAGGTCATGAAAGTTATGAAAGGGTTATAGCTCAATTGATTAGGAATAGAATTTAACTAGATGAGATGCAGTTTTAGTTTTGTACCTGGGAGGAGTACCACAGATGCCATCTTCCTATTGAGACAGCTGCAGGAAAAGTATTTGGCCAAAAATAAGCCATTGTACTTAGCTTTCATCAACCTGGAGAAAGCTTTTGACTGAGTCCCCAACTTTGTTATGTGGTGATCTCTAAGGAAGTTAGGAGCAGAGGAGTAGCTTGTTAGAGCTATACAAACCATGTACAGTGGTGCTGTTAGTAAGGTGAGAGTCAGCCACAAATACAGTGATGAATTTATTGTACAAGTTGAGGTTCAGTTCTCAGCTCACTCTTATTCATATCATCCTCCAGGCCATAAAGAGGAATTCTAAACTGGATACCTATGGGAATTACTTTATACTGATGACCTTGTTCTTATTATAGAATCTGAAACAGTTGGAAAAGAAATTCCAGCTATGGAAGCAAAACCTGGAATCAAAGGGCCTTAAAGTTAACCTAGCAAAGACCAAAATTGTTCGCAAAAAAGAAGACAAGACTCTCCGTCAGGTAAGTGGCCCTGCTCAATATGTAGGAAAGGAGTTGGAAGTAATTCCATTTGCTGCACCCAGTGTAAGCTTTGAACACATAAGAGGTGCAGTAGAATCACAAATAGATTAATGGGTATAGTTGTCTTTGTATAAGGTAGATGTGTAGGAACAATAAGCACCAAGAGCACATGGGACTTAGCCTCTCTCAAATGCCCAGGAGATTCTCTTGAGGTTGTAGATAGTTTCTGTTACATAGGTGACCAAATTAGTAATGGATCAAATTAGCAATGGTGGAGGATGCTCTGAAAATATTGTTTCTAGAATAAGAGTAGGATGGAGGAAGTTCAGAGATTTGCCAACCTCTATTGGCAACAAAATGACTTTCTCTCAAGGGTAGATTGTATGGTGCTTGTGTATGAATAGCTATACTCCATGGTAGTGAAACATGGGCTCTGAATGCAGAAAACATGCATAGACTGTAGAGAAATGAAGGCAGTATGCTTCATTGGATGTGCAACATCAGTGCATGTACAACAAAATGCAAATGTGTTGAGAGAAAAGCTGGGCATAAGTGAAATCAAATGCAGCATGCAAAAGAACAGACTATGTTGGTTTGGACATCTGGTGCATATGAATGAAGACAGCTGCATAAATAAGTACCGATCACTGAAAGTGGATGGTACCTGTGGAAGAGGGAGACCCAAAAAGACATGGGATAAAGTGGTAAGGACCGATCTCAGGTTGTTGGATCTCACAGGGGAAATGACAATGGACTGAACTGTCTGACGACATGAGGTTCTTGAGAAGACCCACCCATGTCAGTAAAACTGAGTTCTAGAAGTGCTGTGGGTTTCACAAGTGCTTGTGTTCCACCCATATGTAACAAGAAAACTTTTCTCACAACCTGCCCCAACAGACCAAACTGCATCTCTTCTCTTCCTCACATCTCTTCTTTCACACAGTATGCTTACCTCTCATTCCCCAATCTTGTCCTCATAGCCCTGTTCACTGTATCATTGCTATCCGGTAGACATACACCCAGGTTTTCCCCACTCACCGCATTCCCCTCCCCCACTCTCTATTCATTCTTTCTTGGCAATGTCCTGCCACTTATATTATTAGCTCCATACCTCAAGGTTATGCCCTGGCACTTGCCACCATCTCTCTCTTCTTTACTCATATTCTGATTTCTGTCACTTGTGAGTATGCCCAGCACTCTGCCACCATCCCTCTCCTGCTCTCATGCTGTCTCCCACTCTCTCCTTCTCCTGTTCTTTCCTCAGGCTGAGTAACACGTATCTCCTTTACAGCGACAATCTTGTTTCTGTCCTCATTCCTGATCAGTTTCTGCCTCTCTGTCTCACTATAACCTTACATCATCTGACGCAAGACCACCTCCTCCAATACTCCCTCCCCTCTCAAAGGATCTTTGTCTTGCAAGTTACTTAGTGACCCTGCCAGTTCTGATGTCACGTAAAAAGCATCCAGTCCACACTGTAAAGTGGTTGGCTTTTGGAAGGGCATCCAGCTATAAAAGCCTTGCCAAAGCTGACCTTGCCTGTGCTTGTGCCATGCAAAAAGTACTCAGTCCAGTCTGCTGGGTGGTTGGCTTTAGGAAGGGCATCCGACCATAAAACCCCTGCCAAAACAAACACAGAAGTCTGGTGCAAGCTCCTACCTAACCAGCTCCTGTCAAACCATCTCACCCATGCCAGCATGGACGGCAGATGTTCAATGATGAATATGATGTGTGTGTGTGTGTGTATTGCAAACTGACAGAAAAGATGGGAACCATGGTGGTGATGCAATGTACATCTGTGAAGATCTCACACCTCAGGTCCTTTTGTCATACTCAAACTCAGTGTGTATCATGCTACGATATCATTATATATATATTATTTATTGCTCCAAATCACACAGGTATATTTGAAAGCTGCCTTACTAAAATAGAAGTTCTAATCAGTGTACTTCTCATTGTCTTCAACCTACCCAATGTACACTGGCCCAAGGGCTTTTTCCTCTCAAGAATGTTGTAGTGCAGACAAAAACAGGTGGAATCCCTGCTCAGCCTTACCAACACATTGTACATGGAGCATGTAGTACTCCAGCCACCCAGGGCAAACATTATACTTGATATCTGCTTCATAAACAATTTGGATTTCATCCATAATGTGAAAGTGACATTGATGCTAATCTCAGATGAGCTGACCATGTATAGACCAAAGGAATCCGCAGACATGCAGCGTATGGAAAGCACCCAAAATCAATCCAATCAGTAGTTCTATAAAGTAAACTGGGAACTGATTGAGATAAAGAGCTTCAAACAGGATTGGCTTCAGTGTCTCTCTGCACTGGATATTGACATAAAACTTAAAGAATTCATGTCCATAATGCAAGCCATGTGCTACAAGTTTGTCCAGGAGAAATTGGCCACTGTACATAAGAACAAAGTTTCCAAGAAGAGGTAATTTCTAATGAGATGGCATGCAAAGATTGCTAACTTTCTAAACAGAGAACTCAATCATCATCATCATCATCATCGTTTAACGTCCGCTTTCCATGCTAGCTTGGGTTGGACGATTTGACTGAGGACTGGTGAAACCAGATGGCAACACCAGGCTCCAGTCTAATTTGGCAGAGTTTCTACAGCTGGATGCCCTTCCTAACGCCAACCACTCAGAGAGTGTAGTGGGTGCTTTTACGTGTCACCCGCACGAAAACGGCCACGCTCGAAATGGTGTCTTTTATGTGCCACCCGCACAAGCCAGTCCAGGGGCACTGGCAACGATCTCGCTCGAAAATCCTATGGGAGCCAGTCAGGCGGTACTGGCAACGGCCACGCTCAAAATGGTGCATCTCATGTGCCACCCGCACAAGAACCAGTCCAGGGGCACTGGCAACGATCTTACTTGGCTTGCCGGGTCTTCTCACGCACAGCACATTTCCAAAGGTCTCGGTCAGTAGTCATCGCCTCGGTGAGGCCCAATGTACGAAGGTCTTGCCTCACCACCTCAGCCCAGGTCTTCCTGGGCCTACCTCTTCCACGGGTTCCCTCAACTGTTAGGGTGTGGCACTTTTTCACGCAGCTATCCTCATCCATTCTCACCACACGTCCATACCAGCGCAATCGTCTCTCTTGCACACCACAACTGATGCTTCTAATGTTCAGCTTTTCTCTCAAGATACTTACACTCTGACGGGTATTCACATTGACATTACACATCCAACGGAGCATACTGGCTTCATTGGCAGTAAAAAATCCCACCTAAAAACATTACTTTGAGAAAAATTTGAAATACTCCCATGAAAGAGAGAGAGAGCAGACAGAGAAGCCTGAGTTATAGAAAATATAAAATCAGATCCTAAACAATTGCTTACATTGATATAAAAGATGTAATACTGGCCATAGATAAAAATAAACTTGAACTCAATTGCTGGCCCTCATGGTTTCCCAGCAATCCTTCTAAAATTGTGCAAGTGAGCCCTAGAAAAATTACTGCAGTCTTCCTTCCAGAGTTTCCTTGCAAGTAGCAAGCTTTCAGACAAGTTGAAGGAAGGAATAATATGGCCTATTCATAAAAGATGACGCAGAGCTGATTTAAAAAACTATAAGCGTATCTTAAACCTTGCAAAGTCATGGAAAGGTAGTCTAAAGGAAACTAATCACATGTTTTGAAGAAAATAACTTGCTGACTGACACACAGCATGGTTTCTAGTCAGGGAGAAGTTGCCTGACACAGCTCTTGCAACACTATGACTGGATATTGAAACAGCAGCTTAACTATTCAGATGTGAATGTGATATATCTTGACTTTGTGAAGGCTTTCTATAAAGTCGATCATGGTATTATATGTCACAAACTGTGTGACCTCTGCATAATTGGTAAACTAGGGGAGTGGCTACATGACTTTTTGAAAGATAGAATTCAATTAGTAGTATCAACAGGGTCACCTACAGATAAATGCAAATAATGAGTGGTAGCCCACAGAGCTCTGTCTTGGTGCCACTACTATTTATAGTGGCCCTCATCAACACAGAGAGCCACGATCTCAGTCTATGCAGATAACACAAAAGTTTCACAGGTAATACAAAATCCTGAAGATGGCATGCATTTGCAACAGGAGTTAAATGTAATATACAAACAGGGCGACGACAATAATATGCAGTTTAATGCTGAAAGGTTCCAAGCCCTACTCTATCAACAGACAAAATTAAAATACACTGAACCTTGAGCGATTGCAGTTCCAGAATCACAGTGAGTGTGTGACCTTCTGTGTGGATATTACTTAGTTGGCAATGAAATGCAGGCAGCTAAGTGGTTGGATTCTTAGAACTTTCAGAACAAGAGAACAAGAAACCACGATGGTCCCTCTGGAAGACATTTGTCCTACGCTATCTTGACATTGTTCCCAACTATACTCACCACACTGTGTGAAATTAATAGAACTCAAAGTAGTCCAGTGAAGCTATACGAAGAAGACAGCTTCAGTGCAACAAATTAGCTGCAAGATTCAAGAGGCTTAGACTTTACTTCCTGGAAGAAAGGTAGGAAAGATATATTGCCAATGTAAATCTGGAAGATCCTGTAAAGAATCAACCTTTGATTGTTGGGCCTTACAGAGGCAAAGTGTTCTTTTTGAGTGTTGGGCCTCATGGAAGTGAGGTGGTGGAGTTCCTTTCGAGCAGACCTCACAGAGGCAAAGTGGCCGAGTTCCTTTCAAGTGTTGGGCCTCACTGAGGCAGTGCCCAAGGCCTTTGGCATTATGTTGTGCTTGAGAAGAAGACCCATCAACCCGAGCAAAATCCCAATTGTGGAAGATACTGGTGTGACACAAATATATATATATGCACTCACACACACACATGCATATTACTATATCTCATATACATATCATCAGTGTTTATAGAAGTGTTTTTTTTAAACTGCAAAAACAATATGACCAGCCTCAATAAATCAAAGTACAGCAGCTGGTCACTTATTGCTTATGAGCTATGTCATCAAAGTTGAACAGAGCTAAATACTTTGTCTTTTTCTTTCCCTTTCTTTTCTCTCTATTTTTATTCCTGTAATTTTCCTGATAAAATTATATTTCTTAGTATTACTTACTTTAAACGTTGAAGGTACTACATTTAGGTGAAACTGCCAAATTTTTCCTGCATGTTCTGTTTGTGGACAGTTCCAATGAAACACTTCTACAAACACTGTCTTTGCAGTGGATATGACTAGATAACTAGTTGCAGACATATTTTTAAACATGATGCAAGATTAGTAAACATGGAATTGTGGGAACAATTGCATGAACATCGTGAACTTGTATCTTCGATGATTATTATTTATGCTCTAAGGTGATAAAGTAATTTGTGGGTTTTCTGTTTATTGGAGTAGTAGTTTCATAAGGGGATTTCCCCCTTCCAATTTTCAGATAGCTGCTATCTGTGGAAGTTCTTCCCAAAGTAAATGCCTGGATTATATTATCCTAACAATTGACCTGCTATCATCATCATCACCATCATCGTTTAACGTCTGCTTTCCATGCTAGCATGGGTTGGACGATTTGACTGAGGACTGGTGAAACCGGATGGCAACACCAGGCTCCAATCTGATTTGGCAGAGTTTCTACAGCTGGATGCCCTTCTTAACGCCAACCACTCAGAGAGTGTAGTGGGTGCTTTTACGTGTCACCCGCACGAAGGCCAGTCAGGCGGTACTGGCAACGGCCACGCTCAAAATGGTGTATTTTATGTGCCACCCGCACAAGAGCCAGTCCTGGGACACTGGCAACGATCTCGCTCGAAAATCCTTACACATGTCACGGGCACAAGTGCCAGAAAGGCGACGCTGGACACAGGTGCCAGTTGTCGAATTTAGTTCGATTTCACTTGCCTCAACAAGTTTTCGCAAGCGGATTTTAGTGTCCAATGTAGAAAAGGTGCGCATAAGTGGGCTGGCTACACCCCTGGCAGAGGCCTTGGATTTAGGTCTCACTTGGCTTGCCTGGTCTTCTCACACACAGCACATTTCCAAAGGTCTTGGTCAGTAGTCATCGCCTCGGTGAGGCCCAATGTTCGAAGGTCTTGCCTCACCACCTCAGCCCAGGTCTTCCTGGGCCTACCTCTTCCACGGGTTCCCTCAACTGTTAGGGTGTGGCACTTTTTCATGCAGCTATCCTCATCCATTCTCACCACATGTCCATACCAGCGCAATCGTCTCTCTTGCACACCACAACTGATGCTTATGTTCAGCTTTTCTCTCAAGATACTTAAACTCTGTCGGGTATGCACACTGACATTACACATCCAACGGAGCATACTGGCTTCATTCCTTGCGAGCGTTTGCATGTCCTCAGCTATCACAGCCCATGTTTCACTGCGATGTAGCATGGCTGTTCGTACACATGCGTCATACAGTCTGCCTTTTACTCTGAGTGAGAGTCCCTTTGTCGCCAGCAGAGGTAAGAGCTCTCTGAACTTTGCCCAGGCTATTCTTATTCTAGCAGCTACACTTTCAGTGCACCCACCCCCACTACTAACTTGGTCACCCAGATAGCGGAAGCTATCAACTACCTCTAGTTTTTCTCCCTGGAATGAGATAGAAGTTGTTTCCTGTTTGTTTACAGTGTTTATTGCACCTGAACATCTGCCACATACAAAAACTAACTTCCTAGTTAACCTGAAAAGGGGCTAGGAGTCCATATAAATAAAAAAATTATAGTTAAAGAAGTAAATAAAGTTGGAAAATCACAAAACTATATTTTAGAGAATGTTTAATATTCTTGTTATAGGGAGTGATTTGAGATGTAACCAATCTCAATGTATCCATCTTATCGAATATTAGAAAGAATTCTTTAGGAAGTCAAAGAGAAAAAGCTTGTGGGTTAATATTTTGTACCCATGTTTTAATGCTTAGTCTATGAGAGCTGAATCCTCCATCCACGCATATGGCCTTCCAACAGCAACCTTCTCCAGCCAGGGCTTGAGCACAGACAACAGCAGCTTCAAATAGCTGTCTGTATTAAGCCTAAAGCCCTGTTCAAAGATGTGGGGCAACATAACATCATTTTTATTGGAGACACAGCAAAAGACCATCACAGTTTAGAGGAACATGATTTTCATGATGTCCAAGCTATGTCTTAGAACCTTTATAGTATTGATAGAGCATTGAGCAGCAGTCTTGATGCTGGTGTTTTGATACCCAGTGTGAGTCACCATCATACAGGTAACACTTTTCCAATATCAAGATGGTTTCTAGTCTTCTGTGTCAGCTAACTTTTTCTCAACTGCAATTTTAATTTCAATGCTCTCCAACACTGTCAACTGTTCACCAATACATCAAGCTGTTCCTGGAAAAAGGAAACAAAAACAATTTCAAATTTAAGCCTGAACATCCTATATGTGTGTGTGTGTGTGTGTGCATACACACACATGCATGTGCACATACACATATACATATGTGCATGCATATGCACACACCTGCATACAAACACACACACATTTACATATAAAATGGAATCTTCATCAATCTTGGCAGTGAGTATTTTCAGTTGTTTGACAACTGAGTGACCTACACTTTGAATTGACATGTGAAATGACCACATATTGTACAGATATGTGAACTCTTAACATAATTCTCAATCACAATCAGTATGGAATAGCATGTGAAAGATCATATCCTTGAATTACAGGTATAATCTATGTGACAGACCTCTAAACAGTTTCTGTGTGTACACAATTTTTATTCACAATACTTGGATTAAATTGAGGTCATGACAAATACAATCACTCATGATGCTATGTAGTGGAATCAAACCTGTCACAATTGTGGAGAAAATTTCTCTACCATTCACTCCTACATAAATAATACACATTTAAATAAATCATATGCATATGTACATACCATACCTCTATACAAAATTCCTCACTGACATATATATTTGATATGTATATGATATAGTCTTTTTTTGTTTTACTGGTTTGTCATTAGACTAGCAGTCTCAAGAGTATAAATTGATTATATGGACCTCAAGTTGAGCTGAATTGTGCTGATGCTCTGAGCATGTGTGTGTGTGAGGAAAAAAGGGAATGATATTCAAAGTAATGGAAGGGGTGTATGTTCCTGTCACATATGAGATGTTTAAAGTCAGAGCAATATTTTAATAGGTGATGAGATCAGTGATGTTCATCTCCTTGAAGCATGTTCAGAAATACCAAGATATTTAGAAAATTGGAGAGTTTTAATGCACTACACTATGTATGAGCATTCATTTACAGCCAAGTGCAATATATCCATCCATCTCTTTCGAAAGCAATTCTGATACCCATTTTTTTAATGTAATAAAACTTTTGAAATAACTGATGGTGTTCTCTAATACTTTTAATACCGCATTCAGTGAGTTGAATTGAAAAAAGTTTTCCAAATGAATGACATGATTATTTAATATGCTGATAAATGAAAATTGCTGTTGAAGATATTTTATATGAAAATAAGTGATTTAATTAGAACCTCTATATTTCACTGTCAGTATTTTATACTCAGAAAATTGAATGCATTTATAAAAAAATATACATTAGAAAGGAGAAAGTAATTTGTGTTGTGTCTATAAATTATGTATTTAAACATTTTTCTTTTTTTAGCAGTATTACGCTACATAACTAAGGAGACACTTTCTTTAGTACATTGTTATAATTTTTATGTTCTATTTTTCAGCAACATACTTTTGAAGACAAGTCAGGACATGATCAAGCAAATCTTCAGTTTTTCACCTCTGACCAAAGACAAAGAAAAGAAAACAATAAAGACAGTGATAATAAAGAAAAGAAGAATAACTGTAAGAAAATTCAATTTGATTCTAAAGAAAAATTTTTAGAAGAGAATAAAGTGACAACGGTGTTGTTAAAAGATTTGATAAAAGATACAAAGACTAACTCTGAAACATCAACTGAAATTTCTGAAGAAATTCAGAAAGCAAACTTTGAAAATAACAGTGATAAGAAGGCTGGAGTATCTCCAGTTTGTGAAGAGAAAATGAATGACACAAAAGTAACAGTTATAGCGGAGAGTTTTGTTAAAGACAAGATTTTGGATCAAGCAAAACCAACCATTCAAAGGTCAAAGATTACAATTAAACTTACTGGTAAAACAGGCATAAAGCCACTTCAGTATCCTGTGTTGTCACCTTGGATGTCTACAAGTAAAATGCCTGATCCAAATAATGCCCAATCAGCTAAAGTAAATTCTGACAAGAAAATGTGCTCAACTAAAGAAATTGAAAGCCAATTATCTCTTGATGACTTCTTGACATGTTCAAACAATCATGGTAGTGACCCAGTTGCTTCAGATATAGAGACTGAAGAAGAAAAAACTAACATTAAAATATCTAATCTGAACACTTGTAGACGATCAGCTGATACTTCCATTCTACAAGAATCTATTGATAATAGTGAAAATAAAAAATCTCAGGAATTCTTACCAGATTCACACATGTCTACAACAATGCCTGTCTCTGTTTCCCAAGTGTCTGGTAGCTGTCTTCTTCCGATCAGTGTTTTAGCAACAACACCTTTCCCCACTTCCCCACCTGAAAGGAATTCCAGTAATGTTTTTGAGGGTACTGAAAGCTCTGATTTGTGTATTTCTCTAGCAGTTGACCAAAAATCAAGTAATGTGCACGAATCAAATAAAGAGAGTGAAACTAAGGTTATTTCTGAAAGCAAAAATGGAGCAAGAACTTTGTTGAGCCAACATAAAGGTACAATACAGGTGCCAGTATCCACTGGTGTCAAGTTCTTCACAAGAGATCTTGATAAGAGGCTCCTAGGGGTTGATTCTACTTCTCAGGTTTCTATGGGAAAAATAAACCATTCTTCTCCATCTGTTTTCCAGATTACAGAGACTAGTGATGCTAGTTTATATCAGACTGATAAAGAAAACATCACTTTGCATTCTTCTGTCACTCTTGAAGGAAATCCAAGCAATGGCAGTCCCCCTATTATCCAAGAGACATCTCTGCTTGTAAACAAAGAACATTTCTCAAAAATATGCAGTAATAATGTCTCTGACCCTTTAGCAAGCAGTACTTCTACCTTATTTGATGAGATAAACTCTAAAAGTTGTTATAGCATCTCTGCTTTACATTCTGAATTGTCATCTGTTCCTAGCAAACTCCAGTTGTCTGATAACTTTGAACTGCCAAGAAAAAATTCTGTTATGGTGACAGCACCTTCAAACCTCTCTGCAATCAACACAGGGGAAATAAAATCTGATCATTCTGCTATCTCTTCAGAATCAGATGCAAAAAACAATTGTATGGAAAAGAAGGACAGTTGTTCTTTGGTAACATTGTTAAGCAATAGTGCTAGGTCTGATATGAGAACAGTTGATTCCAGTACAGTTGAGCAAAATATTTCTTTGATTCCTTTACCAACTTCTATGAGCAGTTCTTTAGCTAATATATGGGATATTCCTCTCCCTTCTAATCTACAATCTGAGTGTCAACCCCCATCCCATGGTGTATTAATTCGAGAATCTGAACACAATTATGCTATCAGACTTATGGAAAATTCAGATGGTGTTTTGCACCCTATGAAAAGAGTTCCATTGCAACATGATGATAAAAATGTTGATAGTGATGATAGCAACAACGATATAAGTAATAACAGCTGGAAAGCACAATCTTTTGTGGCCCAAGCATATTTATCACATAGCCAGTCTGATGATGACGGAGAGACAAGTCAACTGAGTATCTCATCAGAAAATGACTCTAACAATTCTCTTCCCCAGCAGTGTTCTCAGTCTTCAGAGAGTAATGATACCATTTCTCCACCAGTTCTAGAAGCAGAAGGAAGACAAAGCTGTCTAATTCCAAATGAGGATTTAAGCAACAATGACTCACCTCCGCCCCTTACTGCTGAAGTACCCTGTCTCTCACCTAGTGTCTCACTGCCATGTTCCACATCATCTGTGATACCAGTAACTCTGATTTGCAATCCACCTTGTGAGAGTAAAACTTTACTTACTACACCAAACACATTGTCTATTGACAACACATCATTGCTGAATAACATGTCAATTCTTAACTTAGATTCAGTTATTAGGAGTCAAGCTAAGACATATTCTTCTAATGACAGGAATGTAAAAAGTATTAAAAAAGTGGTTCTTTTGAAAAAGCCAGTGCAAAATATTCCTTCTCGCCATCTACGTACATCCCGAAAATCTCGATCAAAACAAAATGATGTGAAACTTTTAAAAGTAGATAAGGTAGATCAAGAAAAAATCATTGTAAAAGTTACATCACGCACATCAGAAGGTGTACCTGTGATAAGCCTGACACCAGCAACATCAACAGCAAGTTATACCACATCAGATCTCTCATCTTCATCAGTTGCAACTACTTCATCTTGTGGTTCAAACTTTACAGAAATCTCTGAAACTGAAACTGCTGATAGCTCATTACTAGAAGCAGCTGCTAAAAAGGCAGAAACACTACCCAAAATGTTCATGCCTACAGTAGTCCTTCATGATATTAAATACACAATGGGTAAGGATTTATCTCCAATGGCAACTATTCCTTCATCTATAGAGAACATTCCAATCTTTGATTCTGAAAATGATGATTCTGACAGTGATGTAAAATTTGAATCACCAAAGAAGTCGTTTGAGTCACAACGCCAGCTTGAAATTGAGTCACCTTCAAAAACTGCAGAAACATTTGATCCATACATGTTTCTGAACAGACCTACAAAACCTTCTATACCGTCCTCTAGCTATAACACACAGTTGACAAATGAGAGCTCTACTTTATTTAGCATAGGTCCTTGTGGTACTAGTGCTACTGGAAGAGTGACTGCAGATTCACTTCCATCTATTGACAATCAGTCAATGATAAGTAACATGTTTGATGTAACTGATTGTAAGTTTGCTTTTCCTGATGTTTTCTTAGAGAATGGTGAGCCTGAAACACCTCCAAAAATATCAAATGTTGATGTACTAGGCCCTGGACTTCCTTTTGAAACATCTAGTAAAAGCAATATTGCTCTTGGTTTGGATATCTTGAATGAGTTTTATACAGTTGAGGGAACTGAAGATTCAGGTTAATACTCTTATCAGTGGGATAGATAATCGGTGATTAAAATTTTTCTCTCAAACTTTTTGTCTGTATAAGTCTATTATTATAACCTCTTGCAATAGATAGTATATTAGGCACAGATAATTTTTTATATTAAGTTATAAGATATTTTGTTCCTGCCTTTTGATATTGTTATTAATCATCATCATCATCATCAATAACAATAACATCGCGGTTGATATTCTAAATATTTTGTTCTTTTTTAGCTAGAATCATCAGATTCCATTATAAAAATATTTTTGTTGCAAATATGTTAGAAAATTATTCTTTGGTTCTACTACATTGAACTCATGAATTTTATCACAGTTTTTCCTATATTTCTGAGAGAAAATACTGCTTGTTTTTAAAGTGATTAACTGCCTTAACTACACTTCTTTCATCAACTTCAAGCCCTGGGTGCTAGGTTATTTTGTAGCCAGGATGGTAACCCTAAAAACTTATGCTTCCCTAGGATTAAACTATCAGCTCTTTGGGGATTGGTTTTAGTATGTGTAATTTGCTGAGAGACATCTTGAATAGTTGGTAGGGGATTGCCATATATTAATCTTGTTCACTCAGAAATAAGAAAAAGTTGTGAACAACAAGTTAGGTTGGAATGTACAGTAGGTTGTCTAAAAGGCAGGTTATATAAGAAATATATGAAAAGTTTAATGTAAAAGAAATCTTACTGGTGAAGTAATTAATTCCTGAAAGATTACTGGTAGTAATTATGTTATAATTATATCCTCTTAGTTTAGTGATTTGTATTAACCAGACATATTGTATACTAGTTATTGAGGCTAACTAGAAATTTTTATGAGAGCCTTATTAAACAATGGAAGCAATAAGATATGCAATTCTTTAAACGATTTGAGCAGTAATGAATAATTACCTTTTTTAGGTTAAAATATTTTCTAAATATTGGTGAAATTACACATGGAGTTCTTCAAAATTATGTTTCATCAGGTTTCTCCTTAACTGTCAGTATTCACTTAATTCTTGTTTTATTCCTCATTTTCTTCTTTTTGTTCTGTTACCTCCATGAAACTGTTCAGCACATGCAGAGGTTTTAGCCAGTATCCATATAATTGCTGTCAACTCAAAACTTCAACTTTACATGAAGTATTTATTTAAGTATGTATCTATTTGTCATTAATAACTGATTATCTTAAAATTTAAAAAAAGGACTGAGATACAAGTTTCAATTTCCTTAACAAATCAGTTACCATTTTGTTGTTACCAAGAATTGAGGCAATACTCTACTGTACAAAAAATGATTTTTAACTCAAAACATAATAGCTAACAAAACAACTACTGGATTTCCTATTTCATTGACGAAACCGAGTAGATAATTATTTGAAAAACCAATGATACAACTTTCCATCTACAAAACCTATATGTATATACACTGAAATATAGATATTTTTTTGTCTGTACAAAATCATGAATTAAAAGCAATCACCAAATCTTCTTTAATTATGCATGTTTCTTTTTTTCATCAAAGTTCATTTTTACCAATTATTGCATTTTAATCATAAATTTTTGCCTATTCTGTAACTATTTGTAGTCTCCTCATCGAAAAATAGAACAAAAAAGTATTCACAACATACTTATCAAAATTGTAACATCTGGTGTATTTTTTTTTTTTTTTTGTATAAGTCTTTCGTTATCTTATATATAATCTTAGCTACTGCAAAACATTATGAGAGTGCATTAGGCTGCAGCCATGCTGGGGTACCACCTTGAAGAATTTTCAATCAAATGAATCAACCCCAGTACTTGTTTTTTAAAGACTGGTACTTATTCTATTGATCTCTTTTGCCAAACTGCTAATATACAGGAATGTAAACACACCAGCACCAGTTGTTAAGCAATTGTGGGGGACAAATACTCACACATAAATATACGACGAGCTTCTTTCAGTTTCCGTTTACCAAATCTACTCACAAGGCTTCGGTCAACCTGAGGCTGTAGTAGAAGACACTTTCCCAAGGTGCCATACAGTGGGACTTAACCCGGAACCTTGTGGTTGGGAAACAAGCTTTTTATCACACAGCCATGCCTGTACCTATATATATATATACGAGGGGTGTCTGAAAAGTCTTGAGCCTCAAAAAAACAAAAGATGGTACAAGACTTATGATTTATTTTTCAACATAGTCCCCCTCGATGGCTGAACACTTTCTCCAGCGGTGCTGAAGCGCCATTATCCCGGTGTAGAAGAACTCTTTTGTTTGGGACTCCAAGAAACTTCCTACAGCGTCTATGACGTCATTGTCACTGGCAAAATGGCGACCAGCCAGGGCTTTTTTCATTTTTGGAAATAGATGAAAGTCAGAGGGGGCTAAGTCTGATGAATAAGGCGGATGGGGAACAAGTTCGTATCTACAATCACGAATTGTTGCCATGGCAACCACTGAGGTGTGGGCTGGAGCATTGTCGTGATGAAAAAGGACCCCTCTGGTGAGCATTCCCGGCCTCTTTTCTTTGATTGCTTCTCGGAGGCGTTTCAGTAGCTGAGAATAATACAGCCCTGTCAAAGTGTAACCATTTTCATGGTAATCGATCAGCAAGACACCTTGAGAGTCCCCAAAAACAGACGCCATGACCTTGCCAGCAGAAGGAATGACCCTGGCCTTCTTTGGGGTAGGAGATGTGTGCTTCCACTGGTTCGATTGTTCTTTGGTTTCAGGCTGGTAGTGATGGACCCAACTTTCGTCCATAGTAATGAAACGAGCAAGAAAATTCTCTTCATCAGCTTCAAACAGTTCCAGATTGCTTGTGGACAAAGTGCACCTGGTGCGTTTATGTTCAGGAGTCAAAAGGCGAGGGACTCACATTGCAGAAACCTTTGGGAACCCAAGTTCTTTTGTCAGAATGTTGTCTACTCTTTCAGTTGAAATGCCCAGTCTCTCGGCTATCTGACGACATGATATTCAGCGATCTTGTATTATCATACCAAGAGGAAGGTCAAGGTTGTCCTTGGTGGTTGCAGTTAGAGGTCTCCCTGGTCTTGGATCATCTTCCACACTCTCCCTACCACGCTTGAATTAATTTACCCAGTGTTTGACTGTTGCATATGAAGGAGCATTGTCTATTAAGGTTCTCACCATATCTTCATGGATTTCTGATGGAGTCATGCCTTTCAAATGAAGGTACTTTATGACAGCACGATACTCAGTTTTCTCCATTTTCTTTGTAAATTCGAAGCTTGTTTTTTCAAAATCTGCAACAAAAAAAAAAAATATATCAGAATCATGAAAATGAGGAAGAATACTCCGAAAAGACTGTACTTAGCAGAAAAAATTGTTTCAACTATATAGCAGCCCCGATTCTAGGTTAGGCTCAAAACTTTTCAGACACCCCTCGTATATATATATATATATATATATATATATATATATATATATATATATAATAGCTGAAATTTATAGAAAAACAAGAGATGAAGATGCTTGGGAAGGTGAGAAAGTCTTTTACGTTTTGAGCCTATGCTCTTCATCAGGAAGGAACACGAGGAAATAAACAGAGAATAAAAAAACTTGTGGATTTAGCTGTCAATCATGGTGCTGCAAATCGACCCCAGGACTTATTCTTTGTAAGCCTAGTACTTATTCTATCATTCTCTTTTGCTGAACCGCTAAGTTACAGGGATGTAAACACACCAGCATCGGTTGTCAAGCAATGTTGGGGGGATAAACACAGACACACAAACATATACACACACATACATACATACATACATATATATATATATATATATATACGGTGGGCTTCTTTCAGTTTCTGTCTACCAAATCCACTCACAAGGCTTTGGTCAACCTGAGGCTGTAGTAGAAGACATTTGCAGTGGGACTGAACTTGGAACCATGTGGTTAGTAAGCAAGCTACTTACCACACAGCCACGTACGTATACTTATATGTATATATGCATGTATGTGTGTGTATGTGTATATATATGTATGTCTGTCTATCTATCTGTCCATCTATCTACCTATCTATCTTTCTTACCTATCTCCCCTTCTCGTTCTGCTTCCTTCTGTTGTCCTTGCTTCTCCCCTTCACTGCTATACATATCTCTCTCTTACTCTTCCTCCCTGTCTCTCGTTGCTCACCTTTGTTCCACTTCCTCTCTCTACCACTCCTCGTTGACCACATGTGACCTGTGGTCACCTCTTCCTTCTCCCTTCAGCCAGCATAAAGGCAAGACGAAACTACTGTCTCTCTCCGTTCAGCTTCGTCACATTACAGCGTTCAATATCTCATCGCGTTTGGCCCAACGGCCTTAATGTTGTTTTCACTGTTTAATTTTTCCTGTCTTGGTTTTTGTTTGCTACCTTGGAACCCTCCGCTTAGCAGGTTAATCCACTTAGCGGGAAGAGCTATTCTAAGAGCGCGTTCTGCCTCATCTTCGAAATGCCTAGTTTAGAATAGAGGCAGCTGATGAAGGAAAAGTTCCATAAGTGGCTCGTCTGTTTTCCTATGTGTTCATTCTGTTGTCTGTAAAAAGAGTCCGGTTTTTGTGCTTTGTTATTGTTCCCGTTCCTTTTTGACGTCCTGTATCCGGATATGCATCTATATATACATGTAGATGTAGGTATGTACATATATGTATGTATACATGCATATGCTCATATATCATTTGTATTATATATGTATGTATATATATATGTATGTATATATATATGTGTATGTATATATATTTATACGTTTATATGTCCGCCCTTTGACAGGTCTTATTTATTTTTTTTTTTTTTTTTCGTCCTGCAGGGTGTCCAACAACACCCTCCTCACCAAGCAAGCCTGGTGGGGTTGCCAGTTTAGTCGCCGACGACCCGACCATGCAACAGGTTGTACTGGATTACATGTTACCAGTAGCACTGAAGAGCGTCATATTTTAAGAATTAAATAGAATTCTTTTACTCCAAACACAGATATCCTTGCATCTGCAGGCATCCCCTCAATTAAAGCCATGATTTTGAGGAACCAATTGAGATGGTGTGGCCATATTGTTCGAATGGCAGATGAACGCATGCCGAAACAGCTGTTTTATGGTGAGCTTGCAGAGGGGAAACGTTATCGGCATAAACCTAAAAAAAGGTTTAAGGATGGCATAAGGACTGCTATGAAGTCAATTGGAATGGCTCCAAAAGATATAGAAGTCCTCGCTTCAGATCGAGTTGGATGGCGAACAAGGGTGTGGAGTGGAGTGAAAGCATTTGAAGAGGCCAGGATGATGCAAGCAGGGCTCAAGAGACATTTAAGGAAAAAGGTGAAGACTGAGAAGGTGAATGACAAGGACCTTTTTGTGTGCACAGTCTGTGACAGACCATGTCTGTCCTTGGCTGGCCTCAAATCTCACCTGTGAACCCATGGAAAACAAACCTCATCCAGCTATTCTGATTATATGTCTGTGCACACGTTTGAATGTGGTGTGTGCCAGAGGGTTTGCAAATCCAATGGGGGTCTTAAAAGACATGTTAGGATCCACAACGAGCAGAACTTACTTGCAGGTATTGGTAGTGCAAATCAGAGGTGCAATCTGTGTGGGTGTTTTTTCAAAACACTGTCTGATTTAAAAAGCCACATCAGACGCCATGAAAGGGCTAAGGTGTAGGTGCAGGAGGTGGTCAAACTCTGTTTAAGGAGTAGACAACCACCATGTTTATATGTATGTATATATATATATATATATATATATATATATATATATATGTATGTATGTATATGTATTATTTTATGTATATATGTATATATATGTATTAAAACTTTCTATAATTTGAATACGTTAATAGTTACCAGGGGTAGCAAAATTACACTAAAAAACAAGATATCCCAGCCGCTTTACAGGTTGATATACCGAGTTAAAGTGATACATTTTGAGGATATATGGATAATAACAACAAGTGGAGCAAAACGTATGTCAATGAAAGTTCCTTTAATTCCTACATATATGTTTCAAAACAAATGGGGGTCATTTCACAATGAAGAAAGGGCTGGTGGAGGCATTTATTTCTCTACAGGGAGATCATAATAAAACATGTAATAGCAAGACAAAAACGAAATAATGGGGTAACTTACGAGCTGAGATGTTACGTGGTTAGTGACCGTTAGAAGGTTTGTTTACATAGAGCTATAATGGGGTCAACGATATTGTTCCATGGGCTTTAGGAGAAAGAACGCTGGTTTACATAGAAATACAAAGGGAGGGTGTTTTGATGTGATGCTAAAGGCTGAGGTCAAAGAGTTATTTGAATTTGGGGAGATAATTATAGTGAATGTTTACATATGTGTTTGCTGGCGCGCAGACGCATATGTACAAGCACGTGCGTGTACGCACATACACACACACGCGTGCTCCTATGTACACATACACCCATACACATACCCATACAGAAACCTTCACATGTACATATGTACATACACGCTCACCTATACATATGTTCCTGTATATATATCTACATTCCTGTATATATACAAACATGCAAACACCCTCACCCACACCCACATACATATGTATACATGCACACACACACACACACACACACACACACACACACACATGCATGTATATATATATATATATATATATATATGACTCCACCAGCCCTTTCTTCATTGTGAAATGGCCCTCATTTGTTTTGAAACATATATGTAGGAAGTAAAGGAACTTTCATCAGCATGCGTTTTGCTCCACTTGTTGTTATATATGTATGTATGTATATATGTATGTATGTATATATGTATGTATATATATATATGTATGTATATAAATATATATATATGTATGTATGTATATATATATATATATGTGTATGTATATATATATATATATATATATATATATATATATATGTATGTATGTATGTATGTATATATATATGTATATATCATCATCATCTTCATTTAACGTCCATTTTACATGCTAGCATGGGTTGGACGGTTCGACTGGGTTCTGGGAAGCCAGGTGGATGCACCAGGCTCCAGTCTGATCTGACTGTTTCTACAGCTGGATGCCCTTCCTAACGCCAACCACTCTATTAGTGTAGTGGGTGCTTTTCACGTGTCACTGGCACAGGGGCCAGGGGAGGCTGGCAACAACTATGATCGGTTGGTAATTTTTACATGCCACCGGCATGGAAGCCACTCAATGCGGCGCTGGCATCAGCCACGTTTGGATGGTGCTGTTTACATTCCACTGGCACAGGTATCACAACTACAATTTCCATTTGATTTTCATTTTGATGTTGATGTGCTTGACTCAATATGTCTCTTCAAGCACAACAGGTCACCCTATGATCCAAGTACTTTTGAATGGGCTGGGACTGGTTATGCAAAACTGGTGTAGGATACATCCATGAACTCACTTTATTTCCCGGGTCTTCGCAGTCACAGCATATCCCCTGCGGTCTTGGTTTTTTGGCATTGCCTCTGTGAGGCTCAACATTCGAAGATCATGCTTCTCTACCTCATCCCATGTCTTCCTGGGTCTACCTCTACCCTGGATTCTTTCAACTGTTTGGTAGTGACACTTCTTCCCACAGCTCTCCTCATCCATCCGTAGTACATGACCATACCTGCACAAATGTCTCTTTGCATGCCACATCCAATGCTTCTTATGTCCAACATTTCTCTCAGGGTGCTTACACTCTGGCGTGTGTGCACATTGACATTACACATCCAGCGGATCATACTAGCTTCATTTCTTTCGAGCCTACGTATGTCCTCCGCAGTTATGGCCCATGTTTCACTGCCATGAAGCATGGCAGTTTGCACACATGCATTGTACAATCTACCTTTCACTCTGAGCAAGAGACCCTTTGTCACCAGTAGGGGTAGAAGCTTTCTAAACTTTGCCCAGTGCATCCACCCCCACTACTAACTTGGTCACCTAGGTAGCGGAAGCTATCAACTACTTCTAGTTTCTCCCCCTGGAGTGTGATGGAATCTGTTTTCTGAGAATCTGTGGTGTTTATTGCCCCTGTGCATCTGCCACACATGAAAGCTATCTTCCTGGTTAATCTTCCGTTGATGTTGCTGCACCTCTTATGTGTCCATAGCTTACACTGGGTACATCTTATGTAGTTTCTACCTACACCTTTTCTACAGATCAAACACGGCCACCTACCTAAGTGGGTGTGCAATGAGTTCGCCTTCCTACTTACTAGAACTTTGGTCTTTACTACATTGACTCTAAGGCCTTTTGATTCTAAGCCTTGCTTCCACACCCGAAATTTCTTCTCTAGTTCTGGTAGTGACTCTGCTATGAGGGCCAGGTCATCAGCATAGAGGAGCTCCCAGGGGCAACCTGTCTTGAATTCCTCTGTTATTGTCTGGAGGACTATGATGAATAAAAGGGGACTGAGGGCTGATCCTTGGTGAACCCCTACTTCTACCTGGAATTCTTCTTTATGCTCATTGCCAATCCTAACCTAACGGCCTCGCTGTATAGGGCCTGTACAGCCCCATTTGTCAATCCCCAGTTTCTACATCGCCCACCAGATAAGGGATCAGGGGACCCTGTCAAAGGCTTTCTCCAAGTCCACAAAAGCTAAGTATAGTGGTTTATCTTTAGCTAGGTATTTCTTCTGCAATTGTCAAACCAGGAATATAGCATCAGTGGTGCTTCTACCTGGCACAAAGCTGAACTGCGTCTCATCTAAGCAGATTGTCTCCCTAATGAGATGGGCTATGACCCTCTCCATGACCTTCATCACCTGATCCAGCAGTTGACAGCCCTGTAGTTATTTCTATCTAAAGCATCACCTTTACCCTTGTAGCAGTTGACTATGGTGCTGCTACGCCAGTCATTGGGTATGACTCCATCATGAACTATTCGTATATATATATATATCATCATCATCATCATTGTCGTTTAACGTCCACTTTCCATGCTAGCATGGGTTGGACGATTTGACTGAGGACTGGTGAAACCAGATGGCTACACCAGGCTCCAGTCTGATTTGGCAGAGTTTCTACAGCTGGGATGCCCTTCCTAATGCCAACCACTCGGAGAGTGTAGTGGGTGCTTTTACGTGCCACCGGCACGAAGGCCAGTCAGGCGGTACTGGGAACGGCCACGCTCAAAATGGTGTATTTTATGTGCCACCCGCACAAGAGCCAGTCCATTGGCACTGGCAACGATCTCGCTCGAAAGTCCTTACATGTGCCGCAGGCACAAGCGCCAGCAAGGCGATGCTGGGCACAGGTACCATCACGATTTCGCTTGCCCCAACAGGTCTTCGCAAGCTGAGTTTTGTGTCCAATGAAGGAGACGACGTTGGCATGGGTGCCAGTCGTCGAATTTAACTCGATTTCGATTTCACTTGCTTCTTAAGGTCTTCGCAAGTGGAGTTTAGTGTCCAATGAAGGAAGGTACGCATAAGTGGACTGGCTGAGGCCTTAGATTTAGGTCTCACTTGGCTTGCCGGGTCTTCTCACACACAGCATATTTCCAAAGGTCTCGGTTTTGATTTCTCAGCCCAAGAATTACAGCGTGATGTGCTGCTTGACTGGTCCCCCCTCTCTCTCTCTTTATATATATATATATATATATATATATATATGATGATGATGATGATGATGATCTTTCTCCCGCCATGCCTCTGTCTACCCCTCCATCCCTCTCTAAATCAGTCCCTCTTTCTCTCTCTCTCTCTCGTAGTTTTTTCCTTAAGGTTTTCAGGTCCTGGGTATATATAAATGAGAAATCCATTCTAAATTATCTCAATCTCTTCTCCGCTGACATACTACGACGAAGTCTCCAAGATGCAGATAAGATAGAGATTTTTATTTATTTACGGCCTCAACATCTCATACCTTTCGCGCTTTAGTCTGCCCTCTATTATTTATCTTGTTTCTCTCCATGAAATTCAATTGAATTCAGTTTTTGTCTTAAATTCATACTTATTCATTTTCTAAGCTTCCTAAATTCATGCTACTTATATATTCTATTCACCTAGGTTTCATTGCTCTTTTAAAAATTACGATTTATGCATTGTTGTCTCTCAAATATTTAAAATCTACGATTAAGAGGCCTATCTCCTGGCTGATGGTACCTACCCACCCCTACCTATTTTCCTTTATTCAAAAATTCTTATCGCTCCTTTAAAATTATGGCTTTTAAGTGTTGATTTCTCAGCCCAAGAATTACAGCGTGATGTGTTGCTTGACTGGTCCCCCCTCTCTCTCTCTTTATATATATATATATATATATATATATATGATGATGATGATGATGATGATGATCTTTCTCCCGCCATGCCTCTGTCTACCCCTCCATCCCTCTCTAAATCAGTCCCTCTTTCTCTCTCTCTCTCGTAGTTTTTTTCCTTAAGGTTTTCAGGTTCTGGGTATATATAAATGAGAAATCCATTCTAAATTATCTCAATCTCTTCTCCGCTGACATACTACGACAAAGTCTCCAAGATGCAGATAAGATAGAGATTTTTATTTATTTACGGCCTCAACATCTCATACCTTTCGCGCTTTAGTCTGCCCTCTATTATTTATCTTGTTTCTCTCCATGAAATTCAATTGAATTCAGTTTTTGTCTTAAATTCATACTTATTCATTTTCTAAGCTTCCTAAATTCATGCTACTTATATATTCTATTCACCTAGGTTTCATTGCTCTTTTAAAAATTACGATTTATGCATTGTTGTCTCTCAAATATTTAAAATCTATGATTAAGAGGCCTATTCTCCTGGCTGATGGTACACCCACCCTCCCACCCCCTCCACCGGAAGTGCATTCCTCTGTCATCCTGTCATACTCGGCTGTCTCCCGGAACCCATCTAGTGGCCTTGGCCATCCTCTCCCCTACCTTTGGGTAGCGCATTAAGTTTGAGTAATGTTTGCAGGTTGTAGGTACTGTTTTGCTTATGAATTCTTCCAATTGCAAGTTTTCTTTTCAGGTACACGACACTGCTTTTCCCCTTCCCAGGCTACAGGCCCACACCCCCAACACCCATACTGTTAGGATTGGCACTCTCAACGTCGGCACGCTGAAAGGTAGATCTGGTGAAATTGTTGAGATGCTTGAACGGAGACGCGTAGATATGTGCTGCATCCAGGAAGTAAGATGGAGAGGAGGTTCTGCGAGGTTCCTCACAGGCAAAGAACACAGGTACAAGATTTTCTGGGCAGGGAACACTGACAGGGTCAGGGGCGTAGGAATACTTCTAACGGAGAAATGGGTGGATAAGGTAATCGAGGTCGTTAGAGTAAGTGACAGAGTACTTAAGATTAGACTAGTGCTTCATCATAGATTAGCTACTGTCATCACAGCCTATGCACCTCAACCGGGGCTACCAGATGGTCTGAAAGACCAATTCTATGACACCCTCTTGCAAACTACCTCGTCGACGAGTGACAGGGACCTTCTCTTTGTGGCTGGAGACTTCAATGGTCATGTCGGACGTCGTGCTGGAGGCTTCCATGGCATACATGGAGGCTATGGCTTCGGTTCCCGCAACGAGGAAGGAACCAGACTGCTGGAGTTCTGTGATGCAACCGATCTTATGGTCTGCAATACCAACTTCAGGAAACCTGCCAGTCACCTAGTCACCTACCGCTCCGGCAGACACTCTAGCCAAATCGACTACATCCTCGCCAGAAATAGGGAAAGAGGGCGGCTTATAAATGCCAAAACCTACCCTGGCGAAGAATGTACCCCACAACATAGATTAGTAGTTAGCGACTTTGGGATCAAGGCAAAATGGGTGCCCAGAATTAGACCGGCTTGGAGGAGAAGGGTGTGGAAGCTTAAAGACCCTGCAAATGGACAGAGACTTAGAGACAAGTTACTTGAAGCATTTAACGAAATAGAAGGGGATATAGCATCATACAACGTGGAAGACAATTGGAGTTTTCTGTGGGACAACCTGTTGAAAGCCACCGACCAGATTTGTGGGTGGTGTAAGGTCCCCTCCCGACCCAGAGTAATGTGGTGGTGGAACAAGGAGGTAGACAGGGCTATTAGACAAAAGAAACAGGCTTGGAAGGACTGGAAGAACGGTGGTAGCAGGGAATTGTACCAATGTGCCAGAAGGGAGGCTAGGCGACAGGTTTATTTAGCCAGAGGGGAAGCAGATAAGAAAAGATTTGCCAATGTTCTACGCCGTGAGGACCAAAGACTCGAGGTATTTCGTGTTGCAAGACAGTGTAGGAGAGAAATGTGTTCGCATGGATGATGGTACGCTTGCACTAAATGAGGATGCAAAGAAAGAGGTCTGGAGATGCCACTACGATAGATTGCTTAATAAAGAGAATGAATGGGAGGAAGAGAGCCTGCCGTATGTCGACCCAATAGAGGGACCAGCTATCCGAGTTGATAGTACCAGGGTAGATAAAGCAATTAAGAGTATGAAGACCGGGAAAGCCCCCGGCCCATCAGGAATCACTGCAGAGATGCTCAAAATATCTGGCAGTGTTGGCTAGAGCCTAGTCACCCGTATTACGAACCAGGTGATACACGAAGGAGTCATACCCAATGACTGGTGTAGCAGCATCATAGTCAACTGCTACAAAGGTAAAGGTGACGCTTTAGATACAAATAATTACAGAGGCATCAAGCTGTTAGATCAGGTTATGAAAGTTACAGAGAGGGTCATAGCCCAACTAATTAGGGAGCGAATCAATTTAGATGAGATGCAGTTTGGGTTCGTGCCAGATAAAAGCACTACTGATGCCTTATTTCTAGTGAGACAGCTGCAGGAGAAATACCTAGCTACGGATAAACCTCTGTACCTGGCTTTCGTTGACATGGAGAAAGCCTTTGACAGGGTCCCCTGATCCCTTATCTGGTGGTCAATGAGGAAACTTGGGATAGAAGAATGGTTAGTGAGAGCTGTGCGAGCCATGTACAGAGATGCTGCCAGTAAGGTGAGGGTTGGAAATGAGTACAGCAATGAATTCCGGTTAGAGGTAGGGGTCCACCAAGGTTCCATCCTCAGCCCCCTCTTATTTATCATAGTCCTCCAGGCAATCACAGAGGAGTTCAAGACAGGTTGCCCCTGGGAGCTCCTCTATGCTGATGACCTTGCCCTAATTGCGGAGTCACTATCAGAACTAGAGAAGTTTCAGGTGTGGAAGCAAGGTCTAGAATTGAAGGGCCTTAGAGTCAACCTAGCTAAAACCAAAATCCTAATAAGTAGGAAGGTAGATAAAACACAAACCCCTTCAGGTAGATGGCCCTGCTCAGTATGTAGAAAAGGAGTAGGTAGTAACTCTATAAGATGTACCCGGTGCAAGCTATGGACACATAAGAGGTGCAGCAACATCAAAGGCAGGTTAACTAGGAAGTTAGTTTTTGTTTGTGGCAGATGTTCAGGTGCAATAAAGACTGTAGACAAACAGGAAACAACTCCTATCTCATTCCAGGGTGAAAAACTATAGGTAGTCGATAGCTTCCGCTATCTGGGCGACCAAGTTAGTAGTGGGGGTGGGTGCGCTGAAAGTGTAGCTGCTAGAATAAGAATAGCCTGGGCAAAGTTTAGAGAGCTCTTACCCCTGCTGGCGACAAAGGGACTCTCACTCAGAGTAAAAGGCAGACTGTATGACGCATGCGTATGAACAGCCATGCTACGTGGCAGTGAAACATCGGTTGTAACTGCTGAGGACATACGTAAGCTCGCAAGGAATGAAGCCAGTATTCTCCGTTGGATGTGTAATGTCAATGTGAATACCCGTCAGAGTGTAAGTATCTTGAGAGAAAAGCTGAACATTAGAAGCATCAGTTGTGGTGTGCAAGAGAGATGATTGCGCTGGTATGGACATGTGGTGAGAATGGATGAGGATAGCTGCGTGAAAAAGTGTCACACCCTAACAGTTGAGGGAACCCGTGGAAGAGGTAGGCCCAGGAAGACCTGGGCTGAGGTGGTGAGGCAAGACCCTCGTACATTGGGCCTCACCGAGGCGATGACTACTGACCGAGACCTTTGGAAATGTGCTGTGCGTGAGAAGACTTGGCAAGCCAAGTAAGATCGTTGCCAGTGCCCCTGGACTGGCTCTTGTGCGGGTGGCACATGAGATGCACCATTTTGAGCGTGGCCGTTTTTGTGCGGGTGACACGTAAAAGCACCCACTACACTCTCTGAGTGGTTGGCGTTAAGAAGGGCATCCAGCTGTAGAAACTCTGCCAAATTAGATTGGAGCCTGGTGTTGCCATCCAGTTTCACCAGTCCTCAGTCAAATCGTCCAACCCATGCTAGCATGGAAAGCAGACGTTAAACGATGACGATGATGATATATATATATGTATGTATGTATGTATGTATAGATATATATATATATATATATGTGTGTGTGTGTGTGTGTATATATATATATATATATATATATATATATATATATATATGTATGTATGTATCATCATCATCGTTTAACGTCCTCTTTGCATGTTAGCATGGGTTGGACGATTTGACTGAGGACTGGTGAACCAGATGGCTACACCAGGCTCCAATCTGATTTGGCAGAGTTTCTACAGCTGGATGCCCTTCCTAACGCCAACCACTCCGAGAGTGTAGTGGGTGTTTTTACGTCCCACCGGCACGAAGGCCAGTCAGGTAGTACTAGCAACGGCCATGCTCAAAATGATGTATTTTGCATGCCACCTGCACAGGAGCTAGTTCAGCGGCACTGGCACGATCTCGCTCGAATGTCTTTACACATGCCACCGGCACAAGTGCCAGGAAGGCGACGCAGGGCACAGGTGCCATCACGATTTCGCTTTCGCTTGCCCCAACAGGTCTTCACAAGCCGAGTTTCGTGTCCAATGAAGGAGACGACGTTGGCATGGGTGCCAGTCGTCGAATTTAGTTTGATTTCGATTCCGATTTCACTTGCCTCAACAGGTCTTTGCAAGTGGAGTTTTGTATCCAATGAAGGAAGGTACGCATAAGTGGGCTGGCTACACCCCTGGCAGAGGCCTTGGATTTAGGTCTCACTTGGCTTGCCGCGTCTTCTCACGCACAGCATATTTCCAAAGGTCTCGGTCAGAAGTCATCGTCTCGGTGAGGCCCAATGTTCAGAGGTCGTGCTTCACCACCTCATCCCAGGTCTTCCTGGGCCTGCCTCTTCCACGAGTTCCCTCAACCGCTAGGGTGTGGCACTTTTTCACACAGCTATTCTCATCCATTCTCTCCATATGACCATACCAGCACAAACATCTCTCTTGCACATCACAACTGATGCTTCTTTGGTTCAACTTTTCTCTCAAGGTACTAATACTCTGTCTAGTATGCACACTGACATTACACATCCATCAGAGAATACTGGCTTCATTCCTTGCGAGCCTACACATGTCTTCAACAGTCACGGCCCATGTTTCACTGCCATGAAGCATGGCTGTTCGTACACATGCGTCATACAGTCTGCCTAAGAGAGAGACCCTTTGTCACCAGCAGAGGT
This sequence comes from Octopus bimaculoides, assembly GCF_046866305.1. Taxonomy (NCBI): domain Eukaryota; kingdom Metazoa; phylum Mollusca; class Cephalopoda; order Octopoda; family Octopodidae; genus Octopus; species Octopus bimaculoides. The sequence goes on from NC_142938.1 coordinate 34,894,592, forward strand.
AAGAGCTCTCTGAACTTTGCCCAGGCTATTCTTATTCTAGCAGCTACACTTTCAGCGCACCCTCCCCCACTACTAACTTGGTCACCTAGATAGCGGAAGCTATCAACTACGTCTAGTTTTTCTCTATGGAATGTGACAGAAGTTGTTTTCTGCACATTGACAGTGTTTATTGCTCCTGAACATCTGCTACATACAAAAGCTAACTTCCTAGTTAACCTTCCTTTGATATTGCTGCACCTCTTATATGTCCATAGCTTGCACTTGGAACATCTTATAGAGTTTCTGCCTATGCCTTTTCTACAGATTGAGCAGGGCCATCTACCTGAAGGGATTTGTGTTTTGTCTACCTTCCTACTTATTAGGACTTTAGTTTTAGCTAGGTTGACTCTAAGGCCCTTCGATTCTAGTCCGTGCATCCATACCTGAAACTTCTCCTCTAGTTCTGATAGTGACTCAGCAATTAGTGCAAGGTCATCAGCATAGAGGAGCTCCCTGGGGCATCCTGTCTTGAATTCCTCTGTTATCACCTGGAGGACTATGATAAATAGGAGGGGGCTGAGGACAGAACCTTGGTGGACCCCTACCTCTACACGAAATTCTTCACTGTACTCATTTCCAGCCCTCACCCTACTGACAGTGTCACTGTATATGGCTCGCACAGCTCTCACTAACCATTCTTCTATCCCTAGTTTCCTCATTGACCACCAGATAAGGGATCGGGGGACCCTGTCAAAGGCTTTCTCCATGTCAACGAAAGCCAGGTACAGAGGTTTATCTTTGGCTAGGTATTTCTCCTGCAGCTGCCTTACCAGAAATATAGCATCAGTGGTGCTTTTCCTTGGCACAAACCCAAACTGCATCTCATCTAAACTGACTCTCTCCCTAATTAGTTGGGCTATGACCCTTTCTGTGACTTTCATTACCTGATCTAACAACTTGATACCTCTGTAATTATTTGTATCAAAACGTTACCTTTACCTTTGTAGCAGTTGACTATGGTGCTGCTATACCAGTTATTGGGTATGACTCCTTCATGTATCACCTGGTTAACAATACGGGTGACTAGGCTATAGCCGACACTGCCAGATATATTGAGCATTTCTGCAGTGATTCCTGAAGGGCCAGGGGCTTTCCTTGTCTTCATACTCTTAATAGCTTTATCTACCATGGTACTGTCAACTCAAATCGTTGGTCCCTCTGTTGGGTTGACATTCGGCAGACTCTCTTTCTCCCATTCGTTGCAACCTTTCATAGTGGCGTCTCCATACCTTTCTTTGCAGCCTCGTTTAGTGCAAGCACACTATCATCCATGCAAACACATTTCTCTCCGATGACATCACAATCCTCTCTCACACACTGTCTTGCAACACGAAATACCTTAAGTCTTTGGTCCTCACGGCGCAGAACATTGGCAAATTTTTTCTTATCTGCTTCCCCTCTGGCTAAATAAACCTGTCTCCTAGCTTCCCTTCTGGTAGTCTGATACAATTCCCTGCTACTACCAAATATATATAGATATATGTATAATTGATAACAATAATATATATATGCATAATTGATAACGATAATATATATATACATATAATTCATCATCGTCGTCATTGTCATTTAATGTCTGCTTTCTATGCTGGCATGGGTTGGATGGTTTGACTGAGAACTGGCAAGCCTGGAGGGTGCAGCAAACTCCAATCTGATTTGTCAAGACATCTACAGCTGGATGCTCTTCCTAACGCCAACCACTCCAAGAGTGTAGTTGGTGCTTTTACATGCTACCGGTATGGGAGCCAGTCAGGCGGCACTGGCATCAGTTATGCTTGAGTAGAGTCTTAGCTGTTTCAGCCTTTCCCAATAGTTGAGCAGTTGCAAAGAGATAACATTTTTTGTGAATCTTCTCTAGATTGCTTCAAGTGTTAATTACACACTGTTGGGTGACCATAGCTGGGAACAGTAATCCAGGCGGCTGAGGATAAATGTCCTCCAGAGGACCATCATGGTTTCCTTATCTCTGGTTCTGAATGTTCTCAGGATCCAGCCAGCCAGTCGTCTACACTTTGTCACCATCCTGGTAATGTGCACTTGGAAATGTCAATACCCAGGTCTCTCACTGATTTAGGCTCTGGGGTTGAAATTCCTTGTGGACCAGTGTACTCTGTAAGTTTCATATTCAGTTTTGGACGTTGGTAGTGCAGGGCTTGGAATTTTCCAGCATTAAACTGCATATTATTATCCTCAGCCCATCTGTAAACTGAGTCCAACTCCTACTGCAGATGTGCAACATCACAGGAGTTCTGTATTTTCTGCGAGACTTTCGTATCGTCTGCGTAGCTTGCAAGGGTGGCTATCCTGGCACTTGAGGGCATATCTGAGAGAGCGACTATAAAAAGCAATGGTCCCAAGACAGTGCCCTGTGGAACACTGCTCATTATTTGTGTTTTCATAGAGGTGACTCCATTAGCCACTACTGCCTGACTTCTGTCTTTCAGAAAGTCATGTAACCACTCTCCAAGTTTTCCAGCTATGCCAAGATCACACAGTTTGTGGCATATCACACCATGATCCACTTTGTCAAAAGCTTTTGCAAAATGAAGGTATATTACGTCCACATTTGAGTTGTTGAGTAACTGCCTCAACACCCAGTCATAATGTTGGAAGAGCTGGGTAAGGCAGCTCCTACCTGGTCGAAAGCCATGTTGGGTATCACTCAGCAAGTTATTTTCTTCAAGGAATGTGATTAGTTTTCCTCTAACTATCCTTTCTATGACTTTGATGATGTGTGAAGTCAGAGAGATAGGCGTATAGTTTTTGGCATCTGCTCTGCTTCCCCTTTTATGGATTGGCCATATTATTCCTTCTTTCAGCTTGCTTGGCAGTCTGCAATTTGCGAGAAAGCTCTGGAATGCTTACACGATTTAAGAAGGATTGCTGGGAAACCATCAGGGACAGCAGTTGAGTTTGTGTCCACTTCATGTATAGCTAATAGTACATTTTCTTCACTAGTGTTGATGTATTCCATCCTAACTGCCTCACTGGTTATAGGGGAGGTAGCAAAGAAGTCCACTGGTTCGTTCACTTGTCTGTGCTCCAATGGAGTGGTGAAGACACTTTTGAACTGCTCATTCAGTACCTCATTGATCCTAGTTGGACTGTTTGTGAGGGAGCCATCCTTTTTGAAGAGGGGGTCCAATTTGCAGCGTACTGAGGCTGTTTATATTCATATATATGCATATATATAAAAGCATACATATATATATGTTCATATATATATATATATGTTCACATATATATGCATATATATATGTGCATATATAAGCATATATATATATATATATATATATATATATATGCATATATATGAGTGTATATATATATATATATAAGGTTGAGGAGGGTATTGCATTTAACCAAACCCCGGAGGATACAGGTAATACCGAGTAAGTGCTGTATACTGATTAGTTTGCCCCAATCATTGTATGAACAGGATTGGGTATTATAAGTCGTGTATTAGCGTATGTATATGTAAATATATAAAAACAAAAAGATAAAGAGAGAACAGTACTTGAAGAGTAGTTTCATTCCAGTGGTAAATATCCGTGTAGAAATTCGTGCAAATTAATCCTTGTGTGAATAATCCGGAAATTTATGTTGGAACGAAAGTTGATATAGCTTAGGTGGCAGAGAGTGTAGTCAGTGCTTTTACGTGCCACTGGCACGAGGGCCAGTCATGTGGTACTGGGAACAGTCATGCCACCGGCACATGTGCTGGTAAAGCGATACTGACAATTATCGTGCTCGAATGGTGCTTTTAACGTGTCACTGGCACGGGAGCCAATCTGTGGCTCTGGCAATGATCACACTTGGATGTGCTTTTAACGTTCCACTGGCATTAGTGCTAAATCAGGCGGTACTGTTATCGGCTTCGTCAGCAATTTTCATTTGTTTACACTTGCCTCTATAGGTCTTCTCAAGCAAAGTGCATTGTCCAGTGTATGAGGGGTTCTAATAAGTGGGCCGGTTACACCCCATGTTCGGATGTGCTTTTAACTTTCCACTGGCACAAGTACCAATCAGGCGGTGCTGTCATCAGCCACGTCAGCAATTTTGATTTTGATTTCACTTGCCTCAATGTCTTCACAAGCAAAGTTTATTGTCGAATGAATGAAGGGTATTCATAAATGGGCTTTTTACACCCACTGGCATAGGCCATGAGCTATGGTCTCACTTGCCTTTTTCGGTCTTATGCACAGCATATCGCCAAAGGTCCCAGTCACTAGTCATTGCTTCGGTAAGGCACAATGTTCAAAGATTGTGCTTCACCACCTCAACCCAGGTTTTCCTGGGTCTACCTCTTCCACAAGCTCCCTCAACTGCTAGGGTGTAACACTTTTTCACACAGCTGTCCTCATTCATTTGCAGCACATTACCATACCAGCGCAGTCGTCTCTTTTACACACCACATCTGATGCTTCTTAAATCCAACTTTATTCTCAGGACACTTACACTCTGTCATGTATGCACACTGACATTACACATCCAGTGGAGCATACTGTCTTTATTCCTTGCAAACTTGGGCATGTCCTCAGCAGTCACGGCCCATGTTTCACCTGCCAGATCAGATTGGAGCCTGGTGCAGCCTTCTGGTTCACCAGTCCTCAGTCAAATTGTCCAACCCATGGCTGTTTGTACACGTGTCATACAGTCTACCTTTTACTATGAGTGAGAGGCCCTTTGTCACCAGCAGAGGTAGGAGCTCTCTGAACTTTGCCCACGTTATTCTTATTTGAGCAGCTACACTTTCAGAGCATCCACCCCTGCTACTGACTTGGTCCCCTAGGTAACGGAAGCTATCAACTACTTGTAGCTTTTCTCCCTGGAATGTGAAAGAAGCTGTTTATAGCACCTGAGCATTTGCCACATACAAAAACTATCTTCCCAGTTAGCATCCCTTTGATATTGCTGCACCTCTTATGTATCCATAGCTTACACTGGGTACATCTTATGGAGTTTCTACCTACGCCTTTTCTGCAGCTTGAGTAGGGCTGTCTACCTGAAGGGATTTGTGGTTTGTCTGTCTTCGTAGTTAATAAGACTTTGGTTTTAGCTAGGTTGACTCTAAGGCCCTTCGATTCTAATCCTTGCTTCCACACCTGAAACTTTTCCTCTAGTTCTGATAGTGACTCAGCAGTTAGGGCAAGTTCATCAGCATAGAGGAGCTCCCAGGGGCATCCTGTCTTGAATTTCTCTGTTATTGCCAGGAGGACTATGATGAATAAGAAGCGGCTGAGGACCAATCCTTTGTGGACCCCTACCCCTACTCAGAATTCTTAACTGTACCCGTTGCCAGCTGTCACCTTACTGACAGCATCCCTGTACATGGCTTGCACAGCTCTCACTAACTATTCATCTATCTCTAGTTTCTTCATTGACCACTAGATAAGGGATCAGGGGACCCTGTCAAAGGCTTTCTCTATGTCAACGAAAGCCAGGTACAGAGGTTTATCTTTGGCTAGGTATTTCCCCTGCAGCTGTCTTACCAGAAATATAGCATCAGTGGTGCTTTTCCCTGACACGAACCCAAACTGCATCTCATCTAAAATGACTCTCTCCCTAATTAGTTGGGCTATGACCCTCTCCATGACCTTGATTATCTGATCCAACAACTTGATACCTCTGTAACTGTTTGTGTCTAAAGCGTCACCTTTACCTTTGTAGCAGTTGACTATGGTGCTGCTACACTAGTCATTGGGTATAACTCCTTCATGTTTCACCTGGTTAACTATACAGGTGACTAGGCCAAAAGTCAATGTGTTGAAGTATTGAATCAAAAGGATCTAACCCTTTTAATTCAATCTTGTCACCACATAAATTCAATATTTTAGTGGGGAGATAACCCAATTTTTTAATGGCAATTTTTTAGTACTGGTGAGATAAACAAAAAGTATCAAAAATTTCTGTCTCGCTATTGGCTAAAAATACAGTTTTTCCAATTTTTAAATCTCCAGCTTTTTTCTCCATTTTTTTTCTCCACAACATCATACCTTCATTGCAATGAGACTGGAAGACTACATTATTATAGCCGATTTTCAGATTTTTACTTCTTTTAACAAAAATGCATATTTTGCGAATGAAAAAACCTAGATCCTATTCCTCTTACATCACACCTTACCATTATAAAAAAGGAAGGACACAGTAGGTAAGGTAGTTCTAGATACACCATCTGATAATAAAATAGGAGAAGATGGTCATGTATGGAATGTTTTAGTCATAGAATTATTTGATTGAAGCACAAAAAAAAAACTTAATAAATAAATAAAACTCAGGGAAAGAACTGAAGATGACAACAGGAGCAACAACAGTACAAACAACAATGGCAACATTAACAACACTTCATCATTTAAATACAAAATAACCAAGCTGTGTCATTCTTCCCAAACACAGATGTCCACACACACACACACACACACCACATCAAGAAGAATATAAGCTTTGTTCAAAGCCACTCCTCAAAATGCAACCACTTATACAAGTATCTACTAGGAAATGATATACGATTTGTTTACACTTCTAAACGTATATCTGGAAGCATCTTGCATTCAGTTCCTGTTTATTACCAGATACTGTACTCTTACTAACCCTCTTACTATTATTATACGCCTCTGCCTATTTCTTTGCTATACTCACAATTACACACACACACACACGCATGCATGCACGCACACACACACACACACACACACACACACTTGTCTACATATTTATGTACAGAGATAAATACATACATACTTACACTTATACATAGATGTATTGGGTCGTCCCATAAATAATGTGGGTTTTTTTTATACTTGTGTTACTTTTCAAAATTAGGATAAAAAAAGTTCTTTTTTGATCTAAAATATACTCTCCTTCATTTTCTACAATGCTCTTCCTTCTATCTGGTAGACTCCTTCAGTACTGTTCTGACTTGTTCTACAGAATTCATATTTTTTCTGTCCGAATGATTTTGAAGACTGCGGAATAAATGATAATCAGATGGGGCAATGCCCAGTGAATATGGTGGGTGGAGCATCATTTTCCATTCAAACTGCACCAGCCTTTGGAATGTCATCCTCGCTGTATGTAGCTGAGCATTATCATGATGGAAGAACACCTTTCGTCTTGAAACCAAAGATGGTCGTTTTTCTACTACGCTGACTTAAGCCGCTCAAGTTGCTCACAGTAGATCTCCTTTGTTATCCTTTGGTTTGGGTCTAAAAGTTCAAAGTGGACTAAACCTTTTATATCCCACCAAACGGAAAACAACACCTTATATGGATGAAGACCTTCTTTAGCCTGGGGTGCCGGTGTTTCTCCTTTCCTTACCTACTGCCTTTGGCGCTTGAGATTTTTATAGAGAGCCCATTTCTCATCACCAGTCATTATTCGGTCAAAAGATATATATATATATATATATATATATATATACGAGATTGTAGAGATGCTTGAAAGGAGGCATGTTGATATATGTTACATCCAAGAGGTTAGGTGGAGAGGAGCTTCAGCCAGGTTCCTCACAGGCAAAACACATAGGTGTAAAATCTTCTGATAAGGTAACATTGACAGTGTTGGCATCCTCCTAGCTGAGAAATGGGTGGATAACGTCATAGCGATAGTTAGAGTATGTGATAGAGTACTTAAGCTCAGGCTAATCTTGCAGAATAGTATAGCTACAATTATATCTGCCTACACCTCACAAGCAGGCCTACAAAATGAACAGGAGGACCACTCGAAGATGAGTGACAATGATCTCATCATCGTTGGGGTAGGGTGATTTCAATGGGCTTGTTGGACAGCAGCCCAATATCTCTCATAGTGTTCATGGGGGCCATGGAATTGGTTCCCGAAATGAAGAGGGAACAAGGCTATTGGAATTCTGTGATGCGAATAACCTTTTGACCTGCAACACCAACTTCAGGAAGCCAACCAGCCACCTAATAACCTATCAATCAGGTGATTCTCCTAGCCAGATAGATTTCATTCTGATCAGACAGCAGGATGCATGTTTGCTCTTAAATGCAAAGACTCTTCCTGGTGAAGAATGTACCCCCCAGCATAGACTAGTCATTAGCAACTCTAGACTCCAGATCAGAACGATGCCAAGAAGCAGATCAATCTAGGAAAGAAAGGTCTGGAAGCCTAAGGACTCTTCATATGGTCAGAGATTTAGGGATATCCTTATTGAGAAATTTGATGAGAGGGAGGAGCAACTACAAACTTGTGACATAGAGGGCAACTGGGAATTCCTGCAAGACAGCTTGCTGAGTGCCACAGATCATATCTGTGGCTGGTGTAAAGTATTTCAAGACCCAGGGTAACGTAATGGTGGAATAATACCATAGACAGGGCCATGAGAACAAAGAAGCAGGCCTGGAAGAGTTGGGGCAGCAGGGAACTGTATCAGATAGCCAGAAGGGAAGCTAGGAGACAAGTATATCTAACCATGGGAGAAGCAGAAAAGAAGAAGTTCAGCGCAGTGAGGACCAATGAACTGAAGTATTTCAGATTGCAAGACAGTGTGTGAGAGAGAATTGTGATGTCATAGGAAAGAAATATGTTCACATGGATGATGGTGCACTTGCTTTTAATGAGTCTGCAAAGAAAGAGGCTTGGAAAGACTACTGAATGTGGAGAATGAATGGGAGGAGGAGAGTCTATCAAATATTCACCCAACTGCGGGACCAGCTATCCAAATTGACAGTACCCTGGTAGAAAAAGCAATTAAGGCTATGAAGACAAGAAAAGCCCCTGGCCCATCAGGAGTCACTGCTGGGATGCTTAAAATATCTGGTGGTGTGGGTTATGGTCTAGTCCCTTGTTTTGTAAATCAGGTGGTTCATGAAGGAGTCATACCCAATGACTGGTGTAGCAGTACCATAGCCAACTACTATAAAGGTAAAGATGATACCTTAAATAGAAATAATTAGAGGTATCGAATTGTTGGATCAGGTGATGAAAGTTGTGGAGAGAGCCATAGCCCAACTAATCAGGTAGAGAGTTAGTCTAGATGAGATACAGTTTGGCTTTGTGTCAGGTAGAAGCACCACTGGTGCTATATTTCTGGTAAGGGAACTGCAGGAGAAATACCTAGCCAAAGATAAACCTCTTGCTTTTGTTGACTTGGAGAAAGCTTTTGACAGAGTCCCCTGATCCATTATCTGGTGGTCAATGTGGAAACTAGGGATAGACGAGTGGTTGGTGAGAGCTGTACAAGCCTTGTACAGGGCTACCAGTAAGGTGAGTGTGGACAACAAGTACAGCGAAGAATGCAGGGTAGAAGTAGGGGTACTCCAAGGATTTGTGCTCATCCCCCTCTTATTCATCATAGTCCTCCAGGCAATAATGGAGGAATTCAAGACAGGCTGCCACTGGAAGCTCCACTGAGCTGATGACCTTGTTCTTATAGCTGAATCACTGCCTGAGCTAGAGAAGTTCCAGGTATGGAAACAAGGTCTAGAATCAAAGGGCCTTAGAGTTAACCTTGCAAAAACCAAAGTCATAGTAAGTAGGAAGGCAGACAAATCACAAATCCTCTCTGGTAGATGGCCCTGCTCAATCTGCAGAAAGAGTGTAGAAACTCCATAAGATGCACCCAGTGTAAGCTTTGGACACACAAAAGGTACAGCAGCATCAAAGGAAGATTAACAGAGAAACTAACTTTTGTATGTGGAAGGTACACAGTCATAATAAATCCTGAACATGTGCTGAAAATAGAGTTCATCAACTGCCAGTAGGGAAGCTAGAAGTATTATATAGCTTCTAGTATTTAGGCGACCAAATTAGTGGTGGAAGTGGTTGTTCCGAGAGCGAAGCTGTGAGAATAAGATTAGGCTGGGCAAAGTTCAGAGAGCTACTACCCCTGCTGGCAACAAAGGGCCTCTCTCTCAGAGTGAAAGGCGGATTGTTTGATGCCTGTGTGCAAACAGCTATGCTGTATGGCAGTGAAACACGGGCTATGACAGCCGAGGACGAGCATAGGCTTCAGAGAAATGAAGCTGGTATGCTTTGCTAGATGTGCAATGTCAGTGAGCATATTCAGCAGAGTAAGCATCTTGAGAGAAAAGTTAGGCATAAGACGAATCAGATGTGGTGTGCAAGAGAGACGACTGCGCTGGTATGGTCATCTGATGGATATGGATGAGGACAGTTGTGTAAAGAAGTGCCGATCTTTAACTGTGGAGGGAACCTGTGGTAGAGGTAGACCCAGGAAGACATGAGATGAGGTGATGAAGCATGACCATCGAATTTTGAACTTCACAGAGACAATGACTTGTGACTGAGACCTTTGGCAATGTGTTCTATTTAAGAGGACTTGTCAAGCCAAGTGCACCCGTGCTGGTAGCATATAAAAAATAACCTTGAGCATCAGGCCTGATGGAAGCAAACTGATGAGCATTGGGCCTCATGGAGACAAAGTGGCTGAGTTCCTTTTGAGTGTTGGGTCTCACGGAGGCAAGATGTCTGAGTTCCTTTCAAACGGGCCTCATGGAAGCGAGGTGGTTGAGTTCCTTCCAAGCATTGGGCTTCATGGAGGCAAAGTGGCCGAGCTCTTTGCAAGTTCTGTGCCTCACGGAGGCAATGAGCAAGACATTTGGTGTTATGTTGTGCTTGAGAAGAAGACCCATCAAGCCGAGCAAAATTGCTGTCCTGGCAGATACCGGTGACATGCAAATGGCACCTGTGCTGGTGGCATGTAAAAGCTGCCATAACACTCTCAGAGTGGTTGGAAGGGCGTCCAGTTGTAGAAAACAATGCCAAATCAGACTGGAGTTTGGCACAGCCTTCCAGCATACCAGCCCAGTCAAATCATCCAACCCATGCCAGCATGGACAACGGATGCTAAATGATGATGATGATATATATGTGTATGTCTATATATATATAATCTCACAATTTCGGCATTTGCTGTTTCATTCAATTGTTTACCCAAAATCCCAAAGAATATTCCTTTTCCTCATGTTGTATTTACTGCCTGACCCCCCTCTCTCTACATCACTGTCTGTCTGTCTGTCTCTCTCTCTCTTCGATTTACCACTGTTGTTTCTTTAAATTATGTTTCCCAAAATCCCAAGAATATTTTTCAATTCTATCTCACGATTTTGGCATTTGCTGTTTCATTAAATTATGTTACCCAAAATCCCAAAGAATATTCTTCCTTGTGTTGTATTCACTGCCTGTCCACCTAACTTGGACCCCTCTCTCTCTGTCTCTGTCTCTCTCTCTCTCTCTCTCTCTTCGATTTTACCGCCTGATTCGCCAACACCTCCCACCCCTTTAACCCTAACCCTAACTCTATATAAGCCAGTGCAATACAGTGTTTCCCCTACTCGATTTTTAATTCCTCTGCTGATAGAATACGAATTTCAGAAGATGATCAGATAAGAAATTTTATCTTTTCAACCTTGTTCATGTACTCCTGTTTCTGCATAGATCATAAACCTCCCCCTCTCCCATTCGTTTTTTATTATCTATCTATTTCTTTACCATGGAAACATAGTTCCGATAGCTTCGTCTTCCTTGTTTGTCTCTAATTCATGCATATCCGTTAATCGTTACATTTTATTTATTTTATTCAAGTTTATCATTTTGTTAATTCAATCTCTCTAAATTTGTCCACCATAGTATACAAGTGCAGAAGATGCTCTCGTCTGAACTTACTGGCTCGTATGCCTGCCCTCCCATCCCCTCCACCTTTACCGGAAGTTCCTATCCTTTGTCATCTTTGGTTGTCTCCCGCAAACACTTCTAAGGGCTTAACACCATCCCTACCCCTACCTAGAGTTTATCGATCATATAGCACATAAAAATGGTGTAGTATATGCAGGTTGTAGGCTATTGTTTGTTTATGAATTCTGCCAAATGCAAGCTTTCTTTTCAGGTACATGACACTGCTGTCCCTCATCTTAGGGTCTCACAGGCCCACACCTCCGACACCCTCAGAGTTGGCACACTGAACGTCAGCACATTGAAAGGTAGGTCTGATGAGATTGTTGAGATGCTTGAACGGAGATGTGTAGATTTGTGCTGCATCCAGGAAGTAAGGTGGAGAGGAGGTTCCGCTAGGTTCCTCACAGGCAAAGAACACAGGTACAAAATTTTTGTGCAGGGAACACTGACGGGGTCAGGGATGTGGGTATGCTTCTTGCAGAGAAATGGGTTGATAAGGTAATCGAGGTAGTCGACAGAGTACTTAAGATTAGATTAGTGCTTCACCATAGGTTAGCTACCATTATCTCAGCCTATGCCCCTTTACCGGGGCTACCGGATGGGCAGAAAGACTGATTTTATGACACCTTATTGTAGACTACCTTGCTGATGAATGACAGGGACCTTCTCTTTGTGGCTGGTGATTTCAATGGACATGTTGGACAACATACAGGGGGCTTCCATGGCATTCCCGCAATGAGGAGGGAACCAGACTGCTGGAATTCTGGATCTTATGGTTTGCAATACCAACTCCAGGAAACCCGCTTGTCACCTAGTCACCTACCGTTCCGGCAGACACACTAGCCAAATTGACTACATCCTCGCCACAAAAAGGGAAAGAAGGCTGCTTATAAATGCCAAAACCTTCCCAGGCGAAAAAAAATACTCCTCAACATAGATTAGTAGTTAGCGACTTCAGGATCAGGGCTAAGTGGTTGCCCAGAAGACGACCAACATGGAGGAGAAAGGTCTGGAAGCTTAAAGATCCTGCAAATGGACAGAGATTTAGAGACATATTACTCAAAGCCTTTCACGAAATAGAAGGGGATGTAGCATTACATGATGTAGAAGACCACTGGAGGTTTCTTTGAGACAACCTGCTGAGAGCCACTGACCAGATCTGTGGATGGTGCAAAGTCTCCTCTCGATCCAAGGTAATGTGGTCGTGGAACAATGTGGTTGACAGGGCTATTAGACAAAAGAAACAGGCTTGGAAGAACGGAGGTAGCAGGGAATTGTATCAGACTGCCAGACGGGAAGGTAGGAGACAGGTTTATTTAGCCAGAGGGGAAGCAGATAAGAAAAAATTTGCCAGTGTTCTGTGCCGTGAGGACCAAAGACTTGAAGTATTTCGTGTTGCAACACTGTGTGTGAGAGAGAATCATGATGTCGTAGGAGAGAAATGTGTCCGCGTGGATGATAGTTCACTTGCACTAAACGAGGCTGCAAAGAGAGAGGTTTGGAGACACCACTATGAAATGTTACTCAATAAAGAGAATGAATGGGAGAAAGAGAGTCTGCCAAATGTTGACCCTGCAGAGGGACCAGCTATCCTTATTGACAGTACCTTGATAGATAAAGCAATTAAGAGTATGAAGACAGAGAAAACGCCCTTCCCATCAAGAATCACTGCAGAGATGCTCAAAATATCTGGCAGTGTCAGCTATAGCCTAGTCACCTGTATTGTTAACCAGGTGATACACGAAGGAGTCATACCCAATGACTGGGGTAGCAGCACCATAGTCAACTTCTACAAAGGTAAAGGTGACACTTTAGACACAAATAATTACAGAGGTATCAAGCTGTTGGATCAGGTAATGAAGGTCACGGAGAGGGTCATAGCCCAACTAATTAGGGAGAGAGTCAGTTTGGGTTTGTGCTAGGGAAAAGCACCACTGATGCTATATTTCTGGTAAGACAGCTGCAGGAGAAATACGTAGCCAAATATAAACCTCTGTACCTGGCTTTCGTTGACATGGAGAAAGCCTTTGACAGGATCCCCCGATCCCTTATCTGGTGGTCAATGAGGAAACTTGGGATAGCAGAATGGTTAGTGAGAGCTGTGCGAGCCATGTACAGGGACACTGTCAGTAAGGTGAGGGTTGCCAACGAGTACAGTGAAGAATTCCGGGTAGAGGTTGGGGCCCACCAGGGTTCAGTCCTCAGCTCCCTCCTATTTATCATAGTCCTCCAGGCAATAACAGAGGAATTCAAGACAGGAAGGCTAACTAGGAAGATAGTTTTTATATGTGGCAGATGCTCTGGAGCAATAAACACTGAAAATGTGCAGAGAACAACTTCTGCCACATTCCAGGGAGAAAAACTGGTAGTTAATAGCTTCCGTTACCTAGTGGACCAAGTCAGTAGTGGAGGAGGGATTGCTGAAAGTGTAGCTGCTAGAATAAGAATATCCTGGGCAAAGTTCAGAGAGCTCCTACCTCTGCTGGTGACAAAGGGCCTCTTGCTCAGAGTAAAAGGCAGACTATATGACGTGTATGAACAGCCATGCTACATGGCAGTGAAACATGGGCCGTGACTGCTGAGGACATGCGTAAGCTCGCAAGGAATGAAGCCAGTATGCTCTGATGGATGTGTAATATCAGTGTGCATACTCGACAGAGTGTAAGTACCTTGAGAGAAAAGTTGGACCTAAGAAGCATCAGTTATGGTGTGCAAGAGAGACGATTGCGCTGGTATGGTCATTTGGCGAGAATGGATGAGAATAGCTGTGTGAAAATGTGCCACAGCCTAGCGGTTGAGGGAACCTATGGAAGACCTGGGCTGAGGTGGTGAAGCACAACCTTCGAACATTAGGCTTCACCGAGGCAATGACAAGTGACCGAGACCTTTGGAAATATGCTGTGCATGAGAAGACTTGGCAAGACAAGTGAGACCATGACCCATGGCCTTTACCAGGGGTGTAGCCAGCCCACTTATGCGTATCTTTCCTTCTTTGGACACAGAACCCTGCTTGCAAAGACCTGTTGAGACAAGTGAAATCGAAATCAAGCCAAATTCGACGACTGGCACCCATGCCAAACTTCCTTCATTGGACACTAAACTCTGCTTGCGAAGACCTGTTGGGGCAAGTGAAATCGAAACTAAACCAAATTCGATGACTGGCACCCATGCCAGTGGAGCGCTAACAGTGCCATCCAAGTGGGATCACCACCAGAATAGCTGTCTGGCTTCCATGCTGGTGGCATGTAAATAGCACCATTTGAGCATGATCGCTACCAGCATCGCCCTACTGGCACTTGGGCCGGTGGTCCATGAACAAAACATTCAAGTGAGGTCGTTGCTAGTGCTGCTGGACTGACTCCTGTTCAGGTGGCACGTAAAATACACCATTCTGAGCATGGCCGTTGCCTGTACTGTCAGACGAGCCCTCGTGCCAGTGGCACGTGAAAGCATCCACTACACTCTCAGAGTGGTTGGCTACACCAGGCTCCAATCTGATTTGGCAGAGTTTCTACAGCTGGATGCCCTTCCTAACGCCAACCACTCAGAGAGTGTAGTGGGTGCTTTTACGTGTCACCCGCATGAAGGCCAGTCAGGCGGTACTGGCAACGGCCACGCTCAAAATGGTGTATTTTATGTGCTACCTGCACAAGAGCCAGTCCAGGGGCACTGGCAATGATCTCGCTCGAAAATCCTTACACATGTCACAGGCACAAGTGCCAGAAAGGCGACACTGAGCACAGGTGCCATCCCGATTTCGCTTTCGCTTGCCCCAATAAGTCTTCGCAAGCTGAGTTTTGTGTCCAATGAAGGAAACGACGTTGGCATGGGTGCCAGTCGTCGAATTTAGTTCGATTTCAATTTCACTTGTCTCAAAAAGTCTTCGCAAGCAGAGTTTAGTGTCCAATGAAGGAAAGGTACGCATAAATGGGCTGGCTACACCCCTGGCAGATGCCTTGGATTTAGGTCTCACTTGGCTTGCCGGGTCTTCTCACGCACAGCATATTTCCAAAGGTCTCGGTCAGAAGTCATCGCCTCGGTGAGGTCCAATGTTCGAAGGTCTTGCCTCACCACCTCAGCCCAAGTCTTCCGGGGCATACCTCTTCCACGGGTTCCCTCAACTGTTAGGGTTTGGCACTTTTTCATGCAGCTATCCTCATCCATTCTCACCACATGTCCATACCAGCGCAATCGTCTCACTTGCACACCACAACTGATGCTTCTTATGTTCAGCTTTTCTCTCAAGATACTTACACTCTGTCGAGTATGCACACTGACATTACACATCCAACGGCGCATGCCCTCAGCAGTCACAGCCCATGTTTCACTGCCATGTAGCATGGCTGTTCATACACATGCGTCATACAGTCTGCCTTTTACTCTGAGTGAGAGTCCCTTTGTCGCCAGCAGAGGTAAGAACTCTCTGAACCTTGCCCAGGCTATTCTTATTCTAGCAGCTACACTTTCAGTGCACCCACCCCCACTACTAACTTGGTCACCCAGATAGCGGAAGCTATCAACTACCTCTAGTTTTTCTCCCTGGAATGAGACAGAAGTTGTTTCCTGTTTGTTTACAGTGTTTATTGCACCTGAACATCTGCCACATACAAAAACTAAATTCCTAGTTACCCTGCCTTTGATATTGCTGCATCTCTTATGTAACCATAGCTTGCACTGGGTACATCTTATAGAGTTACTACCTACTCCTTTTCGACATATTGAGCAGGGCCATCTACCTGAAGGGGTTTGTGTTTTATCTACCTTCCTACTTATTAGGACTTTGGTTTTAGCTAGATTGATTCTAAGGCCCTTCGATTCTAGTCCCAGCTTCAACACCTGAAACTTCTCCTCTAGTTCTGATAGTGACTCAGCAATTAGTGCAAGGTCATCAGCATAGAGGAGCTCCCAGGGGCAACCTGTCTTGAATTCCTCTGTGATCGCCTTGAGGACTATGATAAATAGGAGGGGGCTGAGGACAGAACCCTGGTGGACCCCTACCTCTACCCGGAATTCATTACTGTACTCATTTCCAACTCTCACCTTACTGACAGCATCTCTGTACATGGTTCGCACAGCTCTCACTAACCATTCTGCTATCCCAAGTTTCCTCATTGACCACCAGATAAGGGATCGGGGGACCCTGTCAAAGGCTTTCTCCATGTCAACAAAAGCCCGGTACAGAGGTTTATTTCTCCTGCAGCTGTCTTACCAGAAATATAGCATCAGTGGTGCTTTTACTTGGCACGAACTCAAACTGTATCTCATCTAAATTGATTCGCTCCCTAATTAGTTGGGCTATAACCCTCTCCGTGACTTTCATTACCTGATCTAACAGCTTGATACCTCTGTAATTATTCGTATCTAAAGCCTCACCTTTACCTTTGTAGAAGTTGACTATGGTGCTGCTACACCAGTCATTGGGTATGACTACTTCATGTATCACCGGGTTCGTAATACGGGTGACTAGGCTATAGCCGACACTCCCAGATATTTTGAGCATCTCTGCAGTGATTCCTGATGGGCCGGGAGCTTTCCCTGTCCTCATACTCTTAATTGCTTTATCTACCATGGTACTGTCAGCTCGGACAGCTGGTCCCTCTGTTGGGTCGACATACAGCAGACTCTCTTTCTCCCATTCATTCTCTTTATATGTGTGTGTGTATATGTGTATATGTATGTGTATGTATGTATATATATATATTTATATATATATATATATATATATATATATATATATATATATATATATGCATGTGTGAGTATATATATATATATGTATATATATGCATGTGTGAGTATATATATACGTATATATTTGTGTGTGTGTATATCGATATATTTATATATATATATATATATATATATATATATATATATATATATACCGGAGTAAGCACATGAAATGTGCAACAAGGTGGAAAAAAGAGTACTCAAATACCAGAGGTAGAGTAATATGCTTTATTTAAAAGCAGCAGAAATATAACAAAAAAACCGTTACTCTGAGTTTCACGTTCCCGTTCATCGGACAGTCCGATGAATGGGAACGTGTAACTCAGAGTAACGGTTTTTTTGTTATATTTCTGCTGCTTTTAAATAAAGTATATATATATATATAAAAGAGAGATTCTATCTGTTTGTGTGTTTGTTTGTCCCACAAAGTGAAAGTAAATGGTTTCAGGGAGGCAACACTAATTGTCCACAAACCTATGACGAACTGCATTGAGGCAAATATTCTCACTGATTATGGTAAACGTGACACCGTCTTTGTTCCTCACATACCAATTATACCATCTAATGTCCCATTCAAATTTAAACCCTTACAATTTCCTATCCCACTTTCTAAAAGTTGCTGGATTGCAACTTGAAGAACAAACAGAAGTTCATATATGAAGTCCATCTTTTTCGTCACTCAATTATTACATATTTTTTTCTTATATAATACACACATACAGGATGAGTAAATCTAACTGACAGGACACAGCATTTGTAATTTCATTGGACTATTACTTACTGTTGCCTTGCCTTCCATTCCTGTAATATAGTGTCAAAATTTCAGCACTAACACTGACAGAACACAGTATTTGTAATTTCATTTCACTAACTGATATTCCTAATCAAAAAAAAAAAAAAGTCTACTAAAAACAGATCATCGATGCTTTTTCTATATGAACAGTGATATTCTACTTGACCTGAAGCCTTTTCAGAGCCATTGCAGTCAACTGGATTCCGTAAAGCTATTCTTCTATATGATATACCCATTTGTGTAGCTTCTCGGCCTGAGAAACAGTAAAAGTAATTACTCAATCAACAACAGATATTACTGCTAGTATATAGTCCCTTCTTCGCCGTTTTCTTTCTTTTTTTCCCCCGCAAAAAACCTCTCTTACTTGCTTTTCAAAAAGACCCGCCACACGAGCCATCTCAACTTTCTCAGCCGCTGTCTCCGCCATCACGTCATACTCCGTGGCTTCCTCTTGAAATTCCATGCTCCCCTCTATTCCTCCCCCTTCATCGAGCCCACCCTTGTCCGCACCTCCCGCTTCATCATCCGTGCCACCATCCGTTCCACCCGTTCCCTCCTCCACTCCGTTGACCACCAACTCTCCCAAGCTTACCTCCTCCTCTCCTCCCTCTGCCCTCAACCCTTCACCCAACCTATCCTCCGCTTCCTCCTTAATCTCAATCACCAACTCCACAATTTCCTCACACACACAAAAAATTAAAAAACTCCACCACCTCCTCAACCCCCACCCTTCCGCACCCCTGACACCCTCCTCTTCAGCTCCCCCTCCCGATTTCATGCCCCCCTCCACCGCCCATTCCACACACACTCCTCCCACCCGGACATCCTAACCCCCACGCCATCACCTCCCCACACCTCCAACAACCCCAACCCCACCCAACCCATCCCACCCCTTCTCCCCCTCCTCCTCCCCCACCTCTACACCTCCTCCTCCCGACCCTACTCACCCTACCACCCCGCTTCCTCACACGCTTGTGACTATACCACCCAATCTCCCCCTGTCTGCTGCTGAGCGCTCGCTCCTTGGTAGGGGCCTCCGCTTCACGCCTCTCACGCCCCACTGTGACGAATTCAGGACTCGCACTGATGTCAGCCAGTTCCTGCGCCGCATCAAACTGTGCGCGTTCTTCCATACGTCAACACAGCGTCCCGACAATCGGGACTACTTCTCGGACCTGGGACGCCGCCTCCAGGCCAATTCAGTAGCCTAGACTTGTTTGTGGATGACTGTAAGGCGTTGGTCGAGCGTTTCGACTTTAAAAAAAGACCCCTCCGGGCCAATCTCACCCGGGCCGAATCGGTTGCCCTCCGCAATCTCCGCCGCCGTGACGACATCGTCATCAAGCCGGCGGACAAAGGTGGAGCAGTGGTGGTGTGGCGCACGGACCTTTACAGGGGGGAAGCGCTCAGCCAGCTTCACAATCCCCTCTTCTACCGCCTCCTCCCCTCCGACCCCACCCCCTCCGACCCCACCCCCTCCTATCAACGGCTTGTGTCCTCCACAATCCATGACCTCATCTCCTCCTCTGCTCTCCCCGCTACCGCCACCAACCTCATCGTCCGAAGACCCCGCACCTCCTCCATCTACTTCCTTCCCAAGATCCACAAACCTAACAACCCATTGTCTCTGCTTGCAATTGCCCCACCGAACTCATTTCAAAATACCTCGACCATATCCTATCCCCGTTAGTTGCTGCCCTCCCATCCCACATACACGACACCAACCACACCCTTCGCCTCTTCAATTCCTTTTCTTTCCCTCCCAGCCCCTCACACCTCCTCTTCACCCTGGACATCAAATCCCTATACACCGTGATTCCACACAACGATGGTCTCTCAGCCCTCCAATACTTCCTTGACCGCCGCCCTGACCCCACACCTAGCACCCCTACCCTGTTTCGTCTGGCAGAACTCATCCTCACCCTCAACTGCTTCACGTTCGCCGGAGATACCTACCAATAGGAATCTGGGGTCGCGATGGGGACGAGAATGGGGCCCAATTACGCCAACCTCTTTGTTGGTTACATTGAGGCCCAAGTATTCTCCCAATTCTCCGGTCCGACCCCGGAACTATACGGTCGCTACATAGATGACTGTATAGGAGCCACCTCCCTCTCCCGCGAACAGCTCTGCCTTTTCATCTCCTTCCTCTCTAACTTCCACCCTGCTCTTGACTTTACTTCTACCATCTCTGACACCTCTGTCAACTTCCTCGCCATCTCTCTTTCCATCAACCCCCCCTCCAACTCTCTAACTACCTCCGCCTTCTTCAAACCCACTGACTCCGACCTCTACCTCAACTTCTCCTCCTCCCATCCATTCCACACCAAACGAGCCATCCCCTACTCCCAGTTCCTCCGCCTCCGACGTTTGTGCAGCCTGGACCAGGATTTCGAGACCCAGTCCCAGTATCTTGCTCGTCTGTTCATGCATTGAGGATACCCCTCCCACCTTGTCCAATCCGCCCTCGCCTGCGCTCGTCGAATCGACCGCACCACCGCCCTCTCTCCTCCCCCACACCAATCCCCTAACCGTACCCCCTTCCCACTCCGTTTCCACCCTGCCACCCTACCCCTTCGTCGGAGGATCCTACGGGCCTTCCGTCGCCTCCAGCTCGATCCCACTACCCACCCCATTTTCCCCAACCCACCCCTATCCGCTTTCAAACGCGCCCGCAACCTACGTGATCTACTGGTCCGCAGTACCTTCTGCTCTTCCTCTCCACCCCCACCCGGCTCCTTCCCGTGCTCCAGATCCCGCTCTCACACCTGCCCCTTCATCACCAACACTACCTCTGTCACCGGATCGAACCTACAAACACTTCACATTCCACACAGTTTCACCTGCACCTCCTCCAACCTTATTTACTGCATCAAATGCACCCTATGCAACCAACTCTACGTGGGGCAGACGGGCCGCCGGCTGGCCGACCGTTTCACCGAACACCTAAGGGACGTTCGGCTAGGTTCGGACTCCCTCGTCGGCCGTCACTTCCAACTGGCCAACCACTCTCCCTCTAACATCTCCGTTTTTGGCCTCGCCCTGCACCATGGGTCCACTCCCTCGCGACTCCACTTGGAGCAACGCTACATTTTCAACCGTAATTCTTCTTTCCCCTTCGGACTCAACGCAGCCCTCTCTTCTTTATGACTCTCCCCTTTACGTCCCTGCAACACTTTTCTTTATTTTTTATTTATTTATTTTTTTTTTTAACCCCCCCCCATGGTCCCCTTTACATTATATCCATTATTCTCTTGTTATTACACTCACTACATTTTTCCACTTTTTATCTCACCCCTACCTACACGCACACATACCCACACACAAAAAATACACGCACCCATACACACACATGTAAGCACACCTACCCCCAACACACCACAAACACACAACACATATGCATGCACTCACACGCTCAGACTCGCCCACACACTTATACAAACGCACATACACATGCACACTTGCGCATACACACACGCTAACAATCACGCAAACATACACACACACACACCCAAGCATACACACCCTTGCACACATAACCCACATATACCCCCATTCACAAATACCTCCCACACACCTGACAACCCATACATACCCCCATTCACACATACCTTCCATACACCTACACACACAGCTCCCACACACCTTACATATATACCGCCCACATACATACGCGCCCTCACACACACATAGCCGAATGCACATATATACACACACACACCCATATATACGCACACGCCTACATACACAGCCGCATACACATGCACACACATACACACAGGAGTGCACACACAAAATAACACACATACCTGGCACACATACGCACGCACACACATAAACACACACATGCACACCCCTCACATACATAAAACCACACACACATACACAACACACATACACATATACACACATGCACACATACACATATACACACATGCACACACGCACACACACCTCTCACATACACAATACTCACTCACATACATAACACACGCACGCACGAAAACATACACATACACGCACGCACAAAAAATATACACACACGCACACACGGAAACACACATACAGACACACATAAACACACACACACCCGTACCTAACACTCACAATCCCACACACACACGCACATCCACACACATACACACACACGCACACACCCACATACACACACACACTTCTCACCAACACTACACACTCACACAGACACGCATACAATCACACACACATGGGCATAACCAACACACGCATATACAATAGCAAACGCACGCACACACACGTACACAGCAACGCACATACACACAACATACACATACACACAAACACACACGCACGCCCAGAAAACATACACATACACACACGCGCACGTACCCAACACCTACAACCCCACACAAACACGAACACACACACACTCAAATAACCACCTGTTGACCTTCTACCTACACTGTCTATAGCGTCCACTAACCAGTCCTGCTACTAATTTCTTCCACTACGTCATACACACACACACACACACACAAGCACACTAACAGATAAACCACCAAACCATGCACACACACACACACACATACACACATACATACGCACACACACGTTCTGTTATTACACACACACTCGCAGACTTCCGCACACGCACAGATATTCATCTCCCTTTTTCACTCTCCTGTCTTAGAAAGAACTTTTCCCCCACCACCTCCTCTTCCGGTCTTTTCATAATGTAACCTCGTGGGCATCGGTACCATTTTCCTCTTTCTCCGTTCTTCCATTCTCCGAACTTTCCATCTTTCCGACGAAGGGCTACGCCCGAAACGTCATACACTCTCTCTTTCCTTTTCTGAGCGTCCAATAACACTATCCATATCACGTCCTCACTTTGTTGTTTTTTTGTTTTTTTGTTATTGTTTTTTTGAACCTATATATATATATATATATATATATATATATATATATATATATTCGCCATGATAGATCGCTGACCACTACATTTATTTTTTTTCTCCTTGTTTCTCTCCTTATTTCTTTCTGTGTTCCTTTCAGTTGAAGAGCATAGCTCAAAACGCCAAAGACTTTCTCTATTCCCAAGCGTTAAACTAATACATCTATTTGTTGTTTACACCACCTGTCTTCGTCTGTTGTTTTTTCGTAAATTCTCCCATATATATATATATATATATATATATATATATATATATATTTATGTGTATGTGTGTGTGTGTGTGTATATATATTAGGTAATTAAGAATGAAATGTTCAATTTTGAACTGAAAGTTTATTTTACTTTAACTCAACAAGAAGCAATGCAGTTAATCAAAATATGCACCTAAATTAACAACACAACTTGCAATTTTATCAGTAGCTTATTTATGCTGGCAATGAAGAATTCTGGAGGTCAAGTGGTGATGAAATCATGAAAGGCTGTTTTTGCATCTTCTTCAGATTTGAAGCTTTTTCCTTGCAAAAAGTTGTCTAATGCCTGGAAAATGTGATAGTCAGTTGGTGCAAGGTCTGGTGAACATAGTGTTCTGAATGATGTATTAATATTGTAAATGTGTATATAGAGCGAGAAAATGTGATGCATGTAAATGGGTTTTGTGAGTGGGTGTATGAGAGAGAGAGAGAGGAGAAAGGATTAGAAAATAAGATAGTGGTAAAAGGGTAAAATAAGAATGAAATAAAAATATAAAGTTCCAAGTTCAGTTCCTATAACTTGAGTAGTGTTCTTTGTGCAACTGGCCTGTCTTTGTTGACCAATGTCAGTTGTTTAATTGTAAGTTCACTCATCATTTCATCCAATTGGTTGATGTGTACATCCACTGTAATTGGATGTAAATAGATATATATTATAACGACTGTATGGATGCATTATGTGTGTTGATTTTGTTTGCATTTGGATGTATGGAAGAATTTAAAGGTGTGATAGAACTTATGACAACATGGAAAAGCTTTGTTTTTGTTGTTTTTTTACTTTAGTTTTCTTAGTTTGTAATTTTAAGTTTACATTTTCAATTTCAATTTTAGGTTTAATTCTTAATCCTTTATCTCATTTAATGGCTATGAAGCTTGGAATATAATTTTAAATATCAGCACTAAACTATTGTCCTTATAACCTTACCTAGATTGGCCTTCCACCCCTATCTACTGAAACTTTTACAATTGACACCTAACTCCCATGCAATACTGACATGTATATGTAATTACATTTACTTTTATTTTTTTTTATCTTATTCTTTACCCTGTTATCTCTATCTTGTTTTATTTTTATTCCCTTTCTCCTCTCCTGTACACACTCACTCACAAAGCCCATTTAGGATATATCTGTCATTACCTCATCTTTTATTTTATTATTTTTGTATTTTTATTTTATTATTTTTATATTTTTATTTTATTCTTATTTTTTCCCTTTTATCACTATCTTATTTTCTAATCCTTTCTCCTATCTCTCTCTCTCTCTCTCTCTCTCTCATACACCCACTCACAAAACCCATTTATATCCATCATACTTTCTTGCTCTATATACACATTTACAATATGAATACATCATTTAGAACACTGTCTAAATATTGCCTGGATTTACCTGGGATTTTAACTACAAACCTGTACCAATATGGAAATACTGACCAACATCCATATCCTCTGGGAAAAGATGAGTTGTGAACATTATTCCCCTGCCTATATTCTTCTAACTACTTTTACTCTTTATTCTTCTATTTTACTACTTTATTCTTCTATTTTATTCCTTATAAACTGTGAAATTTATTCCTTGTAAACTGTAAATTTTCCCTGTCTAAAATATTCATACCTCATCTCTGATGACAGTATACCCAGTGCACGGATATGCTAACCAGCCTTTGGGTTATCCCAGAAACAGCTGTAAGACTTTAAATTCACCTTACCCTAATAATTCTAAATGATTTGAGATACTTGTTCTGCCTTGGTTTTGATTTTTCCTCTAATATAATATATACATGCTATAACGGGACCCTAACACAGATCCCTAGATCCAGCCTTAGCTGTGATCTTAAAAAACCTAATAATTGACCAACTATAGCACTTACTCAGCATACCTATTCATTTAGATCACAAGTGAGCTAAACCCCTCATATTCTATATATATATATATATATATATATATATATATATATATATATATATATGTATGTGTGTGTATATATATATGACGGATCAAGATTCTGCCCTGATGATGTACACATTATCAAACATTGTTTCAAATATACAGCTACAGTTCTTACAAGTACCCTAGCATACCAAAATGAGAGAAAGCTCAAAGATCAAACTAAAGTAAGTTGTATCCTTGCATGTATAATTACTTTTGAAATGGCAATTTGGAAGTCATTGTGTAATAATTTGATTCCATTTAATAGGGTGCAAATGTGATTGTGTGGTTAAGATGTTTGTTTCATAATCACATGGATTCAGGTTCAATCCTGCTTTGGGCAAATATTTTTCACTTTAGCTTCAAGTCAACCAATACCTTGTGAGTGAATTTGGTAGAAAGAAGTTGTAAAGAAGTCATTATATATATAATACTGTGTGTATTTGTGCATACTGACTTTAACAAAGACTCTTTGTTGATGAAAATGAAGAAAAAAAATTGTCAGTTGTCTGCAATCTTCCATGAAAACATATCTGGCTATTTAGCTGTTCATCTTTGAAAGACCAGAGGAATATAACCTTGCATGGAAACAGATGAAAGTTGGTGACAGAGAGAGCATCCAGCTTAAAAGATCTGCCTCAACATGCTTCATACGACCCATGCGAGCATGGATAAGTCATTGTTGAAATAACAATAATGGGAATGAAGGAGGAGGAGGAGATCAAATAAGAGATATGAAAAGGCTATTGTATTCTTCAGTGTATTTCAGAGGGAAAGAGTAGCACCTTTGACCTTTTTGCAGAACCTCCAAATATGGTGAGTGGAAGGGAAGAAGTTAATCACAGACTGAAAACCTAGTCTGAATGTTTGCAACATGTACTCTATGAAAAGCAGTCTTGGGCCAGGTGGTGGTGTTGAACCAGGTGATGGGTGAAGTTTATGTGAATATAATTCTGTAGTTAAGGTGCAGGAAACCTTAAATAAGTCTATGAAAAGAAATTCAGCCATGCATTTGTAATTTTCTGTAATTTTTAACATTTTCTTTTTATAGCGCTGTTTGTTATTGGATAATAAAGATAGAATGTAGAGTTTACAAGTCATTACCTTTAGGCCAACTGCCAAGAACT
>NC_142938.1:34926049-34963549 GCF_046866305.1 Octopus bimaculoides
GCCATGATAAAACTCCGAGTTTCGGATGCCGGGGCAGAAACCCACACTGCCAACTCTTCAGTTATCTGGCCGTTGAAGAATGCTATGAAAATGACCGTTAAACAAAGGGAAATTACTGTGTGGTTGACCGTTATTAAGACAAAAGAGCTATTAGAATAACCACTAAGTGAGGCAAGGGAGTAAAAGTAAGGAAGTAAAAATGTCCATAGTATACGCGTAAGTGCACCAATCCATACATACACATGCGCGCCCACACACCCACGTGCATGTGCCTATATATATATATATATATATACTCATCCACCCTCACTTGAAACACACACATGCTCACCCACACATTTGCCAAAAAAAATAATATATATATACTTGCATACATGCTCACACACGCAACACGTTTGCACACATGCGCAAAAAGGTTCGTACACACGTCTATATATGTACATGCCCAAGAAACGACAGGGCTAAAGGCAAAATACAGAAAAAAGTGTAAAAAGGCCATAAGGGTAAAACACATCTATATTCTCACACATTCTTGCATGCACGCACACATGTCTATATATGCATGTACCCGCACACACGCACACATCCACAAGTGCACACAAAAGGTTCCATGTACATGTCTATATATAAACAGGAAAAAAGCAGGGTGGGAGGTAGAATACAGAAAAACTATGTGCAAAAAATATATAAAACAATATCTCTATAAATATGTAAAAAAATATAAAAATATATAAGAAATATAAGTAAAAAGTATAAAGAGATAAAAAGCTCATACATAGACACAATATAGAAAGCAAGTCCTATCAGTAATCTCGTGGGGACCAAAAATGTAACAAATATTTAGCCACATGTGGACATGACCCAAAAAGTTCAGTTCTTGAATTTAGGCAGATGAGCAATCTTTTCATATCACAAAGACCACACTTTCTGCTGCCGTTGGTGTAGGGTTTACACTTGGCTAAGATCTTCCAATGGATGTTGTAACTGACACCTTTATCTTTTAAGAACCATATATGACTGGATAATTTGGTCGTTTTCCTTTTATCCCAATGCCTGATGCTCAAGGTGTGATTGCTGAATCTGGCCTTGAAATTACCCTCTATAAGGCTCACGTATTTCTTCATCAAAACTGTGTCCTTAGTGGATATAGAGTCCACGGTGGCTTCATAAATGATGGTCTTGGACATGCAAGCTCCATTTAGCGGTCACAAATTTTTATCCCTGCATGAACAGCTAGTTTCATATTGAGGGTTTTGTGTGTTGTGTGCGATTATATTTTTTAAATTAGTAGTTGAGCTGAAGCTGATTTTTAAGTTATGTCTATTGAAAAGCTTTCTGTAACTATGGTTGACTGGAAAATGTCTATCTATCAGTGCTAAGAAATACTTGCCTATATTAAAGGTCACTTCGGGTGAGTAGGTGGGGAGTGAACCAGACAGTTTTCCTATTTCTATGTTTTCTTTTGTTTATTACTGGACTGGTGGCAGGTGTATAGGTTATTTCCCCGCTAAAACCACTATCTTTTAGAGCCTTATTATATACTGGGGCAACACTATTAAAAATGTCCCCATCAGAGGAGAGGCTAGAAATTCTTTTGCTAATGTTTTTAACTAAATTTTTAAACACTATGAAGGGATGGCAGGAACCCATATTAATATAACTAAGTCTATCGTTGGGCTTCCTATAATGTTTATAAATATTCCTATTTAGATCTAAGGATACATCTAGGAAATTGACAACCGTCAGGTTGGTATCTGTAGTTATGCTAAGGCCAAAGGTTTTCATCAAATGGATAATATCCTTCCTAAACCAGTCCTGTGCTGGTCCATTGGTATTTGATGTTAAAGCTAGGGCATTATCTATCTTTGTAAATTGCGAAGTATGCATCAGGAAAAGCCTTGCCCAACGTATCGAGTAGGAATAGTCCAATAAGATTGCATATGCCTGCTCCATCATATGACACCATGCTCACATTCAAAGCACCCTCTGTATTGGTAGTCTTGATCCACTCTGCGTTCTCGCTGAAGAGTGCAGTCTTTCTAGCATGGAAGATTATGTCCTTATCCTGTGTACTGATTTCTATGAATTCGTTTGTGAAGGTGAGGGCTAGATAAAGCGGAAAGTGCGGTCTTTGTGATATGGAAAGGTGGCTCATTTGGAAAGGCAGCTTAGACCCCACCACATGCCTAAATTCAAGAACTGAACTTTTCGGATCATGTCCACATATATATATGTACATATATTCAGTGATCATTAATTGTGACTGAGGGTGCTGGGTAGCACATACACTGCTAGAAATAATAGGTAAAACCCTTAGAACTGCAAGGAAGCAAATTTTCATATACTGGCATGGGAGATAACCACCCCATAAGCAAAGCTAGATCACTGAACTAGACTAGTTTTGTCTGTAAAATTGCAGACTCATCAGCAATGACTACTCGATCAGTATATGGTTTGACTAAATCCAGACTGTAGGTATATACAGTTACCATATAAAATTATGGCTGAGTTAGCAAAATGCTAATGTAAAAATTATAAAATAACGTATGCAGCTATACACAATAAGAAAAATTTCAGTCGTTACTATTTGTGACAGAGGGTACTGGGTTGCACCTATAATGCTAGAAATAAGTATTAAAACCCTTAGAACTGCAAGGAAGCACATTTTCATATACTGGCACAGGAGATAACTGCCCCATAAGCAAAGCTAGAGCACTAGACTAGACTAAGGAGCTAGAAACATTGATGTCTGAGAATCCTGGACAAATATGGTGTTTTTGCATCTTTTTATTATAAGAGAAAAGTTTTCTCCACAGTAACTGCAGTGAATTAACGTTTTAGGAGTTGAAATATGTCACAAACATATTTCAACTAACCTCAACTTTGCTTATATCTAAACACTGCTTGCACCTATAATGCTAGAAATACAGTAATTTCCATGACCTGATGGTCTACTTGCGCAAATCAGTCAATGTTGTTGACTGTATTTTAGTTAAAACTATAGCTTTAATAAGGTCTGTCCAGAGTTGATAATCGCTTAGGAGCTAGAAAATGTCTAGGTGTGTTAATGTCAACCAGAGAAGTTGAATTGTTGGGAATGTTTTTAACTTGGGTCTTATAGTATGCTTGTATATATGTGAGTGTATAGTCTCACTTTAATAGTTTCAGTATGAAATTGAAAGTATTAAAGTGAAAGACGAATTACAGTAGTGACATCTTACTGTTTCACTTTTGACAGGTAATACTGAAATAGTGGAATAGTTTCAGTGTTAAAGTGAAAGTATCTGACATTACAGTAGAGTGATGTTATTGTTTCACTTTTGACACGTAATACTGAAATAGTGGAGGAGATATGATATTACTGTGGGCTCGAATTATGCAAGAAGTTAAAAATTTTTTGGGCCTAAGACACTACATGGACCCTAAAAGGATTTTGCTCCTGAAAAATGGAGCTCATGAAGCTGAAAAATGTGAGAGTTAAGGCCCCTATTGGTGGTGGGTGTATTAATGTCAACCAGAGAAGTTGAATTGTTGGGAATCTTTTTAACTTGTGTGTAATATGTATTGTCTGAATTTCTTTGAAATAGGAGATATATGTATGTTCACTGGGTTTGTAAAAGAGAGCAAAGCTACAGGAAAGCAAAAGACGAATGATCATGATAATCAGTCAGCTACCCTAGCCTAGTTGTTACTACTCCCCAATGTAGGATTCCTCACCATACAGGTGACAGGCACAGCTGTAAGATGCATTACGGATCTATAGCAATTGGAAGGGCATGACCCAATTGAAATAACAACGTGTGACACTTGGAGTAAAGGGAAATGAAAGTGTCGCCTCTGGAGTTTGCAAATGACCACTATACCGATAGGTAACTGTGCAGAAAAAATTTATAATCGATAAATGTCTTAGAACAATCAGTCACTCATGTGGGAAGGCCTCGAAATCAATGTTATCAACTGGGGACTATGTGTGTGGCAGTGATAATAAAAAGACTCAAAGGGGGTCTGCAGCGAAATAATTTTACTCAACACTTTGCAAGTGAATCAGTGGAGGCAAAGATGTGTCTCATTTACTTGACAATGTATGCACCACATTGCAGAAATGACAAAGTAAGTATACCTGAAAGGATAGTCTTTCACTGTTGTACTGTTGAATTACAAATAATGCTCATCTGTTATGTTCGGGTGACCCTATAGCTTCCAATGGTACAACTGTATTCGTCTTTGCTTAGGAAAAATGAGTAAATTGTGGGTGTGAAGTCCCCATGAAGGGGTCTTTGTAACTTCTAAGAAGAAGAAATTTTAGAAACATTACTTTATTTGTGTGTAATATGTATGGTTAAAATTTCATCAACATGAAAAATATATGAATTTTCATGGCGGTTATGGCCGTTATGCATAGAATATAATTTCCAAATTTCATAAAGATCCATTCAATACTTTTGATGTCGTTTTGGATAAGAAAACAAATGACTAATGTGTGTGTTTGTGTGCATGTGTATGTGTGTGTGTGATATGTGTATATATGTATAGATATCTGCATGCATGTATATATATGTATATATGTGTACATATTATATGTACATCTATATATATATACATCTACATATATGTATACATATACATGTATGCATATAGATCTATATCTATATATATATCTATACATATACGTGTACATATACATTTATATGTATACATATACATCTCTCTCTCTCTCTCTTTTTCTCTCTCTCTCTTTTTCTCTCTCTCTCTCTCTCTCTCTTTTTCTCTCTCTCTCTCTCTCTCTCTCTCTCTCTCTCTATATATATATATATATATATATATATATATATATATATATATACATATATATATATATATACATATATATACACCATTAAAGTGAAAGTATCCGTCATTACAGTATCGAAATGTGATTGTTTCAGTTAGTGGAATAGTTTCATTTTTAAAGTGAAAGTATTTGACATGAGTGTTTTTGTTTCACTTTTGACACGTAATACTTAAATAGTGGAGGAGATATTATGTTGCCGTGTGCTCGAACTCTGCAAGAAGTTAATAATTTTTTTTGACTAAAACACAACTGGGACCCTAAGTAAAGCATGTGTAAAATTTGAATGAAATTGGTTGTGTAGTTCTCGAGTTTTAGGGATTCACACACACACACACACACACACACACACACACACATACACACACACACACACACATACACACACACACACACACACACACATTCTCATTTTTATATATATAGATTGGCAGACTGGGTTGAAAAGTATTTGTTGACAGGAGACAAAGGGGGCCCAGTCACAACTACTACAATGCTATCATTTAGTTTTCATAATGTATAAATAACATTTTCAAATATTATGTAATTGGAAACAAAGCTGCAATTAAATTTATTGCAAAAAAATGAACATTTTTTTCACTAATTAAATTGCACATGTACTGTTTATATTACTAGCAGTATACAGTAATACCAAATTTAAATAAAGAATGTTATAATTTGATTTTTAAATAAATGTTTTGATGGAAGCATAGTATTTTGAAAAATTTCAACCAAACTGAAAATAAAGTCTAATAAATTTATAAATCAATTTCAATACTTTTAATGAAGACCTTTTACTGTCAAAGAGAGCATTATGGTTTCTTATGGAAATCACAGCATTGTAGTCAATAGCACATCTTCATACATATACATCATTTGTTTGTTTGCTCTTTATGAGAGGGTATGTGAAAGATAGTTAGAAAGGTGGTACTGTCACCATAGTAACTAACAAATTTTGATTAAAAACACAAGAATTTTAAGTGCAAGTTTGTCAACGCAATGCAACGACAACAACCTGTCATTATTGTGTCATATAAGCATATAAGTTTCTTTTTTTAAGTCTGTGTTGCATTGTCTGAATCTTGGTTTTGCAATACATGATAAAAAAAAAAGTGGTGGGGAAATCCCTACAAAAACTGGGAAATTCCAACTTATATGGGACAGCTATTCTGAAAGTCCACTTTTCCAGTTTCCAGTGGGGGGTGGTTGGGCACAATGAGTAACATTAACTGCATTTTTGACTTGGAGAAAAAATACATTTTTTACAAATGTTCACTACCTTACAAAATCTATATCAGCTAAGCAAATGACATTCTCTAAATGCATTAAAAACGCTGTAACATATTCAGAATATTTTTACATTTGGGGATGGTCATTTAAAAAATTATTTGCCAAATAACCACATGCACTTGTTCTTCATTTCAGCTTTATTATTATTTCTATTTTTAATGTCCTTTGTCTGAAATCCTTTATCACATATTCTGTGACCTCTTCAGTGAGTCTCCATCCCACATGTCTCCTCCTGTTTGGCTTAGTCCTTTCTCTTAATAATAATAAAGCTGAAGTGAAGAACAAGTATATAGTGTGTGTGGTTATTTAGTAAAAGAAAAATTACCATCCCCAAATATAACAATATCTGTTTCAACACACCATTTTACATCAGGAGTCTTGCAAAACAAATACATAAACATAACAATGTTCAGAATACTATTTCAGAAAATTATCTCCATTCTCTTTGAGTATACAATAGACAAATTTAGATGGGGGCAAAATGAGTAAGACAAGATAAGGTAAGTGTTATATGGACTGTTAGATATGTAATTCGTCTGACGTTCCGTGTGTCATGTGGTTCGTCTGAGTTCATTGTTTCATTATTGTTGTCTTGTGTGACTGTCGTAGTAAAATGTCATTGAGATATATATGGCGGACATGACTTTTGTTTATTCATAACGAACATTGGGTGAGTGCGTTCTTTGTATGTAATTGAATAATAAATGTAATAATTAAATTGTACAACTCGTTGTGTTATCTCTACGAGTCTTCCGAGGGAAATACAACAGTAAGTTTGCCTCTTCAATTCTCCAGAATTACATTTGAAAATTGACTCATACACATCAATATTATCAATCCTTAGACATCAGAAAGTTCAAAAATGCAACAAAAATTTAAAATATCTAGATCAAATGAAATAGGATCAGGCACATGATGCACATGATAAGAAAGTAACAAAACTCGATTAAATCTAAAACTATAACATAAAATATTCTCTATAGTTTCTTCACAATCAGCTGGAGTGGATATATTTACACACCTAGCAGTTAAAGAGAAGAGAGTAATGAAATTAGTCATTCATTTTGCCTGAATAGAAAAATTTTTTGAAAATTGAAAATTATCAACATGGACATTAATGTGGGAAAAAAACTGATATGGAATCTAACAGCAAAAAGAATATTGATTGTTAAATGCCCCAAAAATTATCCAGATATTTTATTAGTAAACTCACAATCGAATCAATGTTGAGGAAAAATTTCTTGAAAAAACAGTACCTGTCGCTTTACTATGTTCAAATTCTCAACTTATAAACAGATTTAGACCAGCCATTAACCATAGGAAAGAACTATATGAAGCAGACTGGCTGCTATAGCAACACCAGTCAGTGCATGTCACCTTCCTCCTCGTTACAGCAAAGGAAAGGGAACATAAACAAAACAAAGTTGCAGTTTTACCTTGTATTTCTATATTTCGGCGTTATAACATCTCAGGACATTTAGGAAAAGCAGTTGTTGGAAAAAGTTATTGCTCAGATGTGTGGAGGAGGAAGTGGGAAGGGGAAATGTTGTAAAATGGGTTCCTCCCACTGGTGTGATGTGTGACTGTTGTAGTTGCTGTTTTATGCAAGTAGCCACAATAGTTACTAGTCATTGGATACTGTTGCATCTCTTTTTATGGATACATAAAATGTGCAGCAGGATCATAGGAAGGTTAACAGAGAAAGTAGCCTTTGTGTTTGGCAGATGTGCAGATACAATAAACACTAGGAATGTACAGAAAATAGACTTCCTCAAATATCTGGAGTTGATCCTTAGAAGTAGTAGATAGCTTCTGTTACCAAGGCAACAAAGTCAGCAGTGGGAGAAGATGCCCTGAGAGTATAACTGCTAGAATAAGAAGGGCTGGGCAAAGAGAAAATTTTAAGAGAAAATTAGGTATTAGAGACATCAGATGTGTTGTGTAAGAGAGAAGATTGCACTGGTATGGTCATGTAATGCATATGGATGAGGATAGCTGCATAAAGAAGTGATGATCTCTAATTGTGGAGGGAACCTGTGAAGAAGATATGGGAGGAGATGGTAAAATATGACCTTCATTTGTTGAGATCACAGAGGAGATCACAAATGATTGAGACTTATGAAGATTTACTGTGCTTAAAAAGACATGTCAAGCTAAGTGAAGTCTGACTATCTACATATACCGTTTTGGTCATGCATCCACCCCCACACAAGCACACACATTATGTGACTTCTGTCAGAACAGAGGCCCCCTAGAATGTAAAAAGCAGACTAAAATATGTGAAGTTATCTGGCTTCACCCCCTCCTTTGCTCTTAATGTTCAAGCCAGGTTACCCAAGCTTTTTGTTTGCATTGCTGGTAAATCACTTCCACTAGTTTTAGTACCCTTAAGAAAATCTTCAACTCACAATCCACTAAATTATCCTACTCCACTGCAACTAACATTGCTGGTATTAATCAGCAATTGAACAATAGGAGTTGCATAACCAGAGAGGTAACTATAATCACTCAAATACAACACATTCTAACCCCTAGAATAGCCTTGAATCTTCTTACCAGAACCAACCCTCACCCCACTAGCCCTAGACCTAGTACTCCACTCACTACCCACAATCAACCTAGGGATTGGGCTTCACTGATTACTGAAGTGGGAAATAATAGGGGTGACATCACCAGACATAAGAGCTACTATAAACTACATTCTCTGGACAACTCTCTCACTACCACCACCAATATCAATCCTAACATTGAGGCAGGTGTTACCTGTGACACCTGGTTAACCCCAGGTAGTTATAACTCCACAATCTCCACTTTAGCACCCTTTATAAATGGCTAGATTTGGCATCCTTTAGAAATGCATAGATTTTTCCTGTAACAGCAGACGAAAAAATATTAAGCCCTCACCAAAAAACCCAATATGTTAGAAATGACAGCTAAATGTCTGGAAAATATTTTTACTTTGGCTTAACAACACTTTTTTTTTCTAAATCTCAACTTTCCATATCTATTTCAATTTTGATGCCATGCCACCACAAATTAATTTCGTGTTATGTTTATATAGAATTAGAAAATAATTCATATTGAAAACCTTGTTAATTGTGTGTTTTTATACTGTTAATTCACAACGAATCAACATAGTATAAATTAATGTGTGTTTGCACGTGTGTGTGTATGTGTGTGTCTGAGAAAAGAGCAATTGGATGATCCTTAGGTATCGGGCTCCAGAATGTCAGTATGAGGAGACAATGTCATCCACCTTCTGTTTCTGCCTAGCCTCTTTATGTTATGAGGGAAAGTTGTGAAGGTGAATGATGTCATCTACTAATACCGAAGGATTGCCAAAATAATTTATCTGTTACGTATCTCGTTTTATCACTTTAGTTAAATTCTCAGATATGATAGGTAAAGGCCTCAGTGTACTTTAGGGGCTCTTTGTCTACTGTTACTGGCTCGGGGTTTCTTGAGCTAATTACGACATCTTGGTGGTGCTGGTAGAACAGATCTGTGTTTGAAGTGTTGACCACTAGAAAACCAGACCACAATGTGTTGCTGGTAACAAGCACTGAGTTGTCTGCATTGAGCAATTCCCTGACACACATTTCCCTGATTTTAGTGGAGGCACAAAAATGAGCCAATCTGAAGGGCTTCCCATTTGTTCTGGTGTGGAAAAAAAACTCTCTTGAACAGACTGACCCTCATGGTGTCAAGTACAGCTGGAGGTAAAGAGAGAATTGTGTAGAGGCAAGCATGCACCCCTGCTTCACACCATGATTGACTGCAAACGCTTCACTAAGTTATCTACCTATTGAGACTAGTCCTTTCATTCCTGTGTGGAACTGCTTGATGATATTAACAAACTTCTGAGAGCATCTATAAGTCACTAGCACTTTCCAAAGAATTCCTTGGTCCACTGAAAATACTTTGGAAAAGTCTTCAAAGACCACAAAGAGGGGGTTGGTGTTATTCTACTGCTTTCTCTTGTAGCTGTAGCAGCATGAAGATCATGTCCGTGGTTGGTCTCCCTGACCTGAAGCCACATTGATTCTCTGGTAAAACCTGCTCTGAGACGTTTTTCAGCCAGTTGAGAATGATTTTTGCTAGAACCTTGCCAGCAATAGCCTCATCTATATGCAGCCATCTCATATTCCTACTTGGTCCAAATTTATGCCTCCATGTGATTGGTACATGCACCACTCTCTGGGTCCACAAAATTACAAGAGTGATTCACTGTTTCCATAATTTCCATTATGACCACTTCCAGTGTCTCTGTTTTTCTATCCAGAACATGTTGAAGGTATCCTATCTTCTGAGTGTTGTATCAACCAACAACCCAGAATGCCTGAATAAATCTGCTAACTTGATATATTCTTTTAAGTATTAAACTTGCATCTACTCTTACCATGTGATCTGGGCCACCAATTTCTTTCTGCCTTTCATTAATTTCTGCATACAGGTTCATTGACACAGAGCTAGTCACTTCACTGGTATTTCAAATATAAGTCTAAAATAATATTTAAACTTTTAAAGACTGACAACTGGCTTCTTTCTAAAAAGATATTCTTGCTGATGGAGACAGTTTTCTTGCAGCTGTGGCATCTTCATACAATACCATCTGTTTGATTATGGCACATACATTCCATATTTTGTGCAATTAAATTATTGCCCTGCAAGTACAGCACAAAATAATCGTTGGACAGTTGTTTGGTTATTTCTAATCTCGGGCAATCCATCCTCAAGATATATTTCAGCAAAAGATTTAAGAAGAATTAAAAACTTCTTCAAGAAATGTTGTGTAGCAAGACCAGATTGTATTGTTACATAAAAAGAGCATTAAGTTTTGTTTATAAATATAGCAAGCATTTAATAATTGGCCCACCACACTAATTTGTTGCAGTTGGCTAAAATATCCATCACATGAGATTTTGGCCAGTTACTCAGCCCTGTGTCATGATTAGTTAGGTTTTGCACAGAAATTTGATTGAAAGTCCATTCACATTGCATGTAACATATTTTAAGTGACAATTTCTGTATGTGCCCTGGAGCCTCTTTTTCTCAATAAACTGGTTCAACAAACATTTTATGAATTAGAAGGGTATGAGCTGTCATTGAGATTAGTTGCAGGATGCAGCCTCCCAGAGGAGAACCAACACACAACGAAGTCATATAACCAATGATGGTCTAAGCTTAATTACCAGGATGATTGAGAAATGACATCCCAACAGAATTTGTTAATGTTTCATTGTGTCCAAACTACTGTACAAACTTTACGAAAGAATAAAGTCTCAATGTTTAGGCAATTAATTGGTTTTGGTTAAATACTTCTCCTGAAGTTGCCTTATCAGGAATATAGGCAACTAGGCACAAAACCAAACTGCATCTCATCTAGGCTAACTCTCTTCCTAATTAATTGAGCTATAATCCTCACTGTAACTTTTATCACCTGGTCCAGCAATTTGGTACCTCTAATTATTTCTGTCTAAGGCATCACCTTTACCTTTGTAGCAGTTGACTATGGTATTGTTACACCAGTCATTCAGTATGACTTAATTAACTATATCAGTAACTAGGCCAAATCCACTTCGCCAGATATTTTAAGCGTTTTAGCAGCTTTCTTGTCTTCAATTGCTTTATCAACCAAGCTATTGTTGATTTGGATAGTTGGTCCCTCAGCTGGGTTTACATTAGGCAGACTCTCCCTTCTTCCATGCATTGTCTACGTTTAGTAGCCTTTCATAATGGCATTTCCAAGCTTCTTTCTTTGCAGAATCACTAACTGCAAGTGAACCATCATTCATGTGGACACTTCTCTGCTATGACATCACGATTTTCTCTCACATTTTTTCATTAAATGCTTCAAGTAACACATCTTTAAATCTCTAACCACTCAAAAGATCCTTAAGCTTCTAGACCTTTCTTTTCCGCACTATTTGTCTTTTTGGCAGCCTTTTATTCCTGATTCTGAAGTCGCTAATGACTAACCGACATTGAGGGTTGCATTCTTCATCTGGGAAAGTTTTGGCATTTATTATGCTGTGCTTGCAAAGACCCATCAAGCAAAGTGAAATCATAGTTGCGGCCATTGTCGGTGTCACATAACTCACACCCATCCCTGTGGCATGAAAAAAGCACCTTTCAAACGTTGGGCCTCACAGAGGCAATGTGGCTGATGCTGTTGTCACAGAACTCGCAACTGTGCTGGTGGCATATAAAGAACACCTTTTGAGCACTGAGCTTCATGGAGACAATGACAAATGACTGCGACCTTTGGCAATATGCTGTGCTTGAGAATGAAGATCTATCAAGCCAAGTGAAATCATAATCATGGCAGATACTGGTGTCATGCAACTGGCACCCATGCCAGTGATATGTAAAAAGCACCTGTTACACTCTCAGAGTCGTTGGTGTTAGGAAGGGCATCCAGCTGTAGAAACCATGCCAAATCAAACTGGAATCTGACACAGCCTCTCAGCTTACCAGCCCTAGTCAAACCGTCAAACCCATGCCAGCGTGGACAACGGATGTTAAATGATGATCATTATGATGATGAAGCAACCATCTTTCCTGTTTACTGGCAAGAATGTAGAGAACCTTGCTAGTATGTCCACAAGGTTGATATGTGAACAGTTGACTGTATTGCAGATCATAAAGTATTGCATATCATAAAGTTATTTGCATCACATAACTTCAGCAACCTGATTCCCTCCTAATTGTGGGAACTAAATCCATTGCCACCATACATGCTATGGAAGTCACCTGGATGTTGCCCAACATGTCAATTGAAGTCATCAGCCACAAAGAGAAGGTCACCATCATTTTGTCAACAAGGTGGTTTGCAAAAGGGTGTCATAAAATCAATCTTTCTGTTCATCAGGTAGTCCTGGTTGAAGGACATAGGCCGAAATAATAGTTGCTGTTCCACTTGGCAAAAGTAGTCTAAGCATAAGTATTCTAGCACACACTCTGACTATCTTGATTGCCTTATCAACCCATTTTTCAGTAAGAAGTATGCCTACACCACCAACACCATCAGTGTTCCCTACCCAGAATATTTTATACCTATGCTCTTTGACTGTGAAGAACCTGGCAGAACCCCCTCTCCACCTTACTTCTTGGATGCAACACACATCTACACACCTCTACACATCTTAACAATCTCACCAGACCTACCTTTCAATGTGCCTATATTGAGTGTGTCAACTCTAAGGGTATGGAAGGTGTGGGCAGAAGAAATGCAGGAGTGGAGGATTGTGTTCTGCATTTGAAAAAAAGGCTTGAATGGATGTTTCCAAGATATATCATATAAGTTCAAATAGGTTTCAACCTGCAATTACTTCACTGTCATTCATTTCCTTTACACTTGCCACGTTTACCAGGAGATAAACCACTAGACAGAGGTGGGAGAGAGCATCCCACACAGGTTTCCTGTCTTGAAGGGTATTGTCAAACAAATCAACCTTAGTACTTATTTTTTAAACCTAGCACTTATTCTATTAGTTCTTTTGCTGAACCAAGTTCAAATATATAAATTTATGTGTGTGACATTATGTTTGTATTAGTCTACCACCACTGCGTCACAACCAGTGCTGGTTTGTGTACATCCTTGTAACTATGTATTTATGTGTGTGTGTATATATATACATAGATTATATTTTGATACGAAAATGTGATATGAAAGATGTTTTTAGTGTTCGGGCCATGAGAGGAGCAGAGAGCTAGTGCGTGGAAAAATTAATTTTTTGTTAATGCCTAAAAATCGACAGTCTGGTCCTAAGGTACCAAAAAAGTAAAATGTTGCAAACATTAAATTATCAAGCAACTTGCAAAGATTCCATGATGCTATAGAAAGTATCAATCTTGACCCAAACAATCTATGGGAAGATTTCAAAACAAAAGTATTTCAGGCTGCGAGTTCATCAGTGGGATCTAAATCGTGTAAGTTCAGTGATTGGTTCTCAGGTAGATCAGCAGAAATTCATGATCTACTTTTAGAAAAACAAAACTCAGGCAATACACTTCTTTCTCAGTCCTTGAACCCCAACTCAAACGAAGCTAACAGAAAGCTGAAAGGGAAAGTGCAGACTGCTCTAAGGAGAATTAAACTGGAATGGTGGAACACAAGAAGCAACTGATAGAAATGATGCCAAGAGTTAGTACTCTTACATTAAGGAGGTATATGGCCCCAAACTATTTCTCAATAGCTCCAGTGAGAACAGCAAATGGATGTTTGCTTCTGACTGATGCCACTACTATTCATAAGCACTGGGTAGAACATTTTGCTGCACTTTTGAATAGACCATCATCCACTGACATGAGGACAATAGAAAAAATTGAACACCTTCCAGTTATAGAAGAGATGGCATTTTGACCAACTATAAATGACATTTATTTAGCTGTGAATAAGCTGAATAACAATAAGTCTCCAGGGTCTGATGGAATCTGTGCAAAAGTCTTGAAATATGGGGGTGACAAAATGTTTGAACTCTTAAATATATTAGTTTGTCACTGTTGGAGAAGTGAGAAAGTGCCTCAAGACTGGATTGATGCCATTTTAGTCTCCTTGTATAAATTGGGGCCAAAGGATCTGTGTGGTAATTTTCATGGGATTTCACTTTTGTCTGTGGTTGGAAAGGTGCTCGCCCGCATTTTGTTAGAATGTTTAAATACCTTCATAGTTCCAAATATAGTGTCTGAGTCTCAGTGTGGTTTTCATTCCTCCAGGAGAACAGCTGATTGTATCTTTACTATCAGACAATTGCAAGAAAATTGCATTGAACAGAATCTTCAATACCATTGCTTTGTTGATTTGAGCAAAGCACTCAATACTGTTAATTGGAATGCTCTGTGGCTAATTCTAAGGAAAATAGGTAGCCCAGAAAAATTTGTAAACATGATCAGGGCTTTGCATCAAGGTATGAAAGCTAGAGTTATCTTTAGTGATAGGCTCTCTGAATCTTTTGCCATGGAAAATGGAGTAAAGCAAGGAGACCTTGATGCACCCACCCTCTTTGCAATATACTTTGCTGTTGTGTTGTCACACGCTTTTCAAAATACTGAGGAGGGTATTTACATCAAATATTGAACAGCAGGGAATGTTTTTAATCTGACCAAACTGAAATTGAAGACGAAGGTTTTTACTTCACTCATTAAGGAACTTTTATACTCTGACAATTGTGATCTTGACAGTCATTCTGAAACAGGTCTGCAATCTCTTGTATCTGCATTTGACTCTGCTGGTGATGAATTTGGCTTGACCTTCAACTTGAAAAAAAAAACAGTTGAAATTCATCAAGCTGCGTGTGGTGCTATTTGTAACCCCACTAAAATTTTTGTTAAGGGTAAGTTACTTGAGGTTGTCGATTTGTTCATCTACCTTGGAAGCTCTGTACAAAATGATGGAAATCTTGATAAAGAAATACATCTGTAAATTCAAAGGGCAGCAAAAGTACTTAGTGGCTTGAAGTCACGTGTTTGGTGCCAGCAACATATAAATAGCAATAAGCTGGCTCTTTATAAATCATTTGTCTTACCACCCCTGTTGTATTCGTGTGAAACATGGACTTGTTATGAAAGGAATTTTAAATTGTTAGAACAATTCTACCAAAAATGCCTTCATCGCATTTTAAACATTAAATGGAATTTAAACACAGATGTCCTTGCATC
This sequence comes from Octopus bimaculoides, assembly GCF_046866305.1. Lineage (NCBI taxonomy): Eukaryota > Metazoa > Mollusca > Cephalopoda > Octopoda > Octopodidae > Octopus > Octopus bimaculoides. The sequence continues at coordinate 34,941,828 of NC_142938.1, forward strand.
TGCAGGCATCACCTCAATTAAAGCAATGATGTTGAGAAACCAAATGAAATGGTGTGGCCATATGGTCCAAATGGCAGATGAATGCATGCCCAAACAGCTGTTTTTTAGTGAGCTTGCAGAAGGGAAACACTATTGGCGTAAACCAATAAAAGGTTTAAGGATGGTGTAAAGACTACTATGAAGTCAGTTGGAATGAATCCATAGGACATAGAAACCCTTGCTAAGGATTGAGCTGGATGGCGAACATAAGTGTGAAGAGGCCAGGATAATACATGCAGGACTCAAAAGAGATTTAAGGAGGAATATTATGATCAAGAAGGTGGATCACAATGACCTGTTTGTGTGCACAGTTTGTGATAGACTATGCCTTTCTTTTGTTGAGCTCAAATCTCATTTGCGAACCCATGGAAAATGAACCTCCACCAACTACTCTGCCTTTGAATGCACTGTATGCCAGAAGGTTTGCAAATCTAACAAAGGCCTCAAAACACATTTTAAGATCCACAAAGATCAGAACTTATCTGCAGCTCTTGGTGGTCCAAATCGGATGTGCAATCTATGTGAGTGTCTTTTCAGAACATTGTCTGCTTTAAAAAGCCACATCAAATGCCATGATGGTTCTAAGGTGTAGGTACAGGAGGTGGTCAAACTCTGCATAAGGAGTAGACAACCACCATATATATACATATATATATATATTAGGGATAAAATCCAAAATTACAGGTAAAAACACAATTAAAATCAATTTATTAAAAATTAAAATTAAATTAAGTTTCACAGTATAAAATATGTATAAATATACAGTTTTAGGGAAAAGAACCAAGGTTCATGCACTCATCGATGAAAATCCACTGTCACATATAGAAAAATTAATAATTAAAAGCACAATAAATAAGTATAATATAATACAAAGTAAATATCATAAGATAAAGATAATAAATTATCATTATCTTATGATATTTACTCTGTATTATATTATACTTATTTATTGTGCTTTTAATTATTAATTTTTCTATATGTGACAGTGGATTTTCATCGATGAGTTCATGAACCTTGGTTCTTTTCCCTGAAACTATATATATATATATATATATATAGTTCAAAAACACAATAACAAAAAAACAAAAAAACAACAAAGTGAGGACGTGATATGGATAGTATTATTGGACGCTCAGGAAAGGAAAGAGAGAGTATATATATATATATATATTGATAGAAATGGTAAGACAACAAAAGAATGAAAGAGACCTCAGTATTATGTAAATAGAGGAATTTATCTGACAATTATTCAGTAGCCATGATAAAACTCAGAGCTTCGGATGTCAGGGTGGAATCCCATGTTAGCACCTCTTCAGTTATCGGGCCATCAAAAAATGCTATGAAAATGACCATTAAACAAAGGGAAATTATTGTGTGATTGACCGTTATTAAGACAAAAGAGCTATTAGAATGACTGCTCAGTAAGGGGAGGGAGTAAAGGTAAGGGAGTAAAAATGTTCATAGCAATTGTGTAAGCGCGCATGTCCATACATACACATGCACACCCACACACCCATGTACATGTGCCTATATGTATATACTCATCCACCCTCACTTGAAACACACAAATGCTCACCCACACATTCACCAAAAAGGTTCATAATACATCTATATACACACATGCACAAGAAAAACAAGGTTAAAGGCAAAATACAGAAAAAAGTGTAAAAAATAAGCAATAAGAATAAAAAGTAAAGGAGTAAATATGCCCATGGCGAACGCACATGTGCACATGTCCATACATACACATATGCACACACACACCCACATACATGTGCCTATGTGCATATGCTCGTCCACACTTGAAACACACATGTGCACCCACACATTCGCCAAAAATAATTTATACATACACGCACACATGCTCATACGCTCGCACGCACACGAAAAAGGTTCATATACACGTCTATATACACACTTACTTGCATGCATTCACACACACACGTTTATATACACACATACTTGCACACATCCATACACGCACACAAAAAATTCCATATACACGTCTACGCACAAGAAAAATGCAGCAGGGAAGGTAAAATACAGAAAAAATATGTGTAAAAAAATATGAGCAATAAAACTATAAAACAATATCTCTATAAATATGTAAAAAGATATATAAAAAATATATAAGACATATAAGTAAAAAGTATAGAGAGATGAAAAGCTTGTACGTGGACACAATATAAAAAGCAAGTCCTATCTGTAATCTCGGGAGGACCAAAAACATAACAAATATTTAGCCACATGTTGACACAGATACGTTTTTAAAGAAGTGAATCATAAATATAAAGCAATATTATTTATTTTTAATAAAAAATAAACTGATGACCCTATTAGGTATCTGAGATCAAATTATTCATGCATCCCAAGTATGGAAGCAATTCGTGAAGCCATTTTCATGTGAAAAGCGCACACGCACGCACGCACGCACGCACGCACGCACACACACACACACACACACACACACACACACACACACACACACACACACACACACACACACACACACACAGAGAGGTCTATTTTATATAATAAGGGATAAAGATAGCAGCTTGTTGATAACACATACATTCACTTTGTCTTGGAAATCTTCAAGGAAATTACTCAGAAATGTGTCAGTATTTCTTAGTGATCAATTTTGATTCCATCCTGAGGAAATTCTATGCACCACAAAAAAATTAAAACACTGCACAGATAGAATTTTTGATGGAAAAAGTCAAAATTACAAAGTTTGTGTTGTTTACTTAAAAACTCTTATGTTACCACGTGGGGTCAAAACCTCTGTGAATTATCAAAACAAAAATTGAAGTTCTCTACTTGTAACATCATCATCATTTCATCATTTAACTTCTACTTTCCATGCTGGCATGGGTTAGATGGTTTGACAGGAACTAGTAAGCTGGAGGGCTGGACCAGGTTCCAGTTTGATTTGGCATGAGTTCTATGACTGGATGCCTTTCCTAATGCCAACCACTCTGAAAGTGTAATGGGTGCTTTTTACACACCACTGACACAATTGCTATTTACATGACACTGGCAACATCCACAACTATGATTTCAATTGGCATGACAAGTCTTCTCAAGTACAGCTTATCACCAATGGTCTCAGTCACTTGTCATCACCTCCATGAGTCCTGACATTCGAAGATCACGCTACTGGCAATGGCCATGATTACAATTATGATTTCACAGGTGCCATTCACATGCCATTAGCAATAGCCACGACTATGATTTCACTTGGTTTGATGAAAGTAAATTCGATTCTCTCAGAGAATAAGTCAGGGAAAAAATGTATGTATGCAATTTTTGTTTTTTGGTCATAGTGATTTGTTGAAAGCCAGAAATTTTAAGGTAAGATCGATTTTAGTTTACATGTAACAGATTTCTGTATAACGGTAAACATAACCTACTTTTTCTCATGCAGCATTACTTTCTTTATTTATATACAGTAAGGTGTCTGATCTATATATCTATAGATTTCTAGGAAAGCAGTAATTAAATACTTAATTAAGCAATTAATTAATTAACTGCATACATCTTTTGTGATTGGTGAATGGGACGGTAATTGATTACACATACCATATTTTCCCATCATGTGAAACGTTCCCATCTTTTGTATCTATCTATTCACCCTGTGTAGCTGTCTGGCTATATTTGTATACATATGTACTATGTGTGGACATAAATACATGTAAGTGTGTATACACTTATAAATAAACAAATAAATATACATGTAACTTTACATCTTCACTAAAATTATCTCTGTATTAGAATAATCTCTGCATGCTTATTATCTCTGTACATGTGTATATATATATATATATATATTTACCATAATTGTCTCTATACTTTGAATCCCTCTCTTTATCTCTCCCTCCCAGTTCTCACTTTCTGTTCTCTCCACACATATGTACAGATCATATATATAGCCACACAGCATGCAGAAGGGAGTGAATAGTACAGCAAAGATGCTGTCAAGAAACTGGAACACTTCTGAGATAGATCAGAGCTTGAATGATCCTCCCAACAATGTTATCACTGTGGCCCCAAAAAGGCACAGTATCCAGCAGGTCCATGATGCAAATAGAGCAGAAGAAAAGTGAATTTGTCTGCTCCTGCGCACCCATCAGACCACATCTACAGAAGCTGGATACCATTTTTTAAAATAGTGAATCCTCGGGTAGAATACCTAATATAGATAGTTCCAACACTGAACAATCAGGTTGACAACCCAATAAGGACGGCACTAAAAAGGCCAACATGCATGAAGATACTCAAGTTTATGGAGAGGGAGGAATTGGAAAATAAACACAAAAACCTCCAAGAAAAGCTACCCCAATACAGGCCTGCAACAAGACCGAAAAACTATATACAGATGCAGTGCAAACTGCAACCATCGAGCTACAGAATTTTTTAGGTGTGGCACAAAAGATGGATCAGCAGCTGGCATAGTTGCAAAGACAACTAAGCTACACAGACCCACATACAAGACTGCCACAAATAACAGACCCGGGATGGCCACCATTACAGCAAAGGTGACAATCACACTAATTCTTTTAATAAATATTAGAGGCTTCCTATAAAGCAACAACAATCAAAAAATTGCATAGCTGAGGGATCTTTCTGTAAGCAATATGCATTACACCTACAGAGACACATCTCTCTGCAGATATAAATGACACAATGTATGCTGTGTTCCATGCAGACAGAAGGTAAAGGAGTCATGGTGAAGTTACATTGTACATTCATGAAGATGTCACACCACTAACCTTGTTGTCACACACAAACTTGGTCTGTGATACACGTATAGTGCATTAAATGCAGCTTAATGTGGTAATATGCACAATGTACTGCCCATCTGATGCCTCAAATCATGACAGTAAATTTTAGGAAAGTCTTACAATGATAAAAGAAACTGGATCAAAGTTTTAATATACTTCTGATGGGTGACTTCAACTTCCCCAACATAAAATGGCCTGAAGGCCACATAATCTTAGGTACGACATGCAAAGAGCATAACCAAGCAGAATCACTCCTTGACTTTACAAAATGCTGTTCATGGAGCAAACAATACTCTCCCCAACCTCTGTTTCACCAACAACGTGAAGATAACACCAACAATCTTCTCAAACCACAACATGGTAGAACTGATGGTGTATAGTCCAAAACTAATTGATGATGTATTCCACACTGATGGCACCCAAACTGTCTTGTCTGAACTTCTACAAGATTGACTGGAAGTCAGTTTAAAAACAGATTATCCAGCAAAATTGGCCTAAGAGGCTCCCTATGCAAGACATTAATATGAAACTTTAAATATTCATGTCAATAATGTGAGCCACATGCATCAAATTTGTCCCAGAGAAGAGAGAAACCACATACAAAAACATCATTCTTCAAGACAGGTGAGTTCTTATGGGACAGAGAATAAAGATCTCCAATTGCTTAAATAAACAACTTATTGACAGCAAGAAATCCATCCTAGAAGAGAGACTTTTAGAGATCAAAAATAAACTCAGGCTCTTCCATGAAAAGGAAAGGGTAGAAAGAGAAACCAGGGTGGCAGAAAATATAAAAATAAATCCTAAAGCCTTCTACAAGTTCGCAAAAGAGTCTGCCTTGGTACACTACAATATAGGGCCACTGTTTGAAGAAGACGGCTTGCTAACACAGACCCCAAGAGAATAAGGGAAATAATAAATAAGCAATTCCAGAGAGTCTTCACCTCTCCATTGGGAAACTGGCAAGTAGGCAAGCCTAATGAATTCTTCAACACTGCAGACCTATATGGGAAAAAGGCAACCATTGATTACATCGACATTAAAGAGGAAGATGTAATATTAGCTATTGATGAGATGAGCTCATATTCAGCAATGAGCCTGGATGGATTTCCATCTTTTCTCCTAAAAAGATGCAAGAGAACTCTCACAAAATCACTGCAGATACTTTTTCAGAGTCTCTTTGCATGTGGAAAACATCCCATACTGTTAAAAGAGGGTATCATATGCCCCGTCCATAAAGGAGGAAGCAGAGAGGATACTAAAAATTACAGGCCTATCTCTCTTACTTCACATGTTATTGAGGTCATGAAACACATTATCAGAAAGAGACTGTTTACATTCCTGGAAGAGAATAACTTATTCACAAACACACAATATGGTTTTTGTCCAAGGAGGAATTGCCTCACATTGATACTCCAATATTATAATTAGTTACTAAAACAGCGGCTCAACCACTCAAATGTGGATGTGATATATCTCAACTATGCCAAGGCTTTTGACAAAGTTGATCATGGGATGATATGTCACAAACTATGTGACCTTGGTATCATTGAAAAACTGGGAGTGTGACGATATGACTTTTTAAAGGACAGAAGTAAGGCAGTTACAACCAATGGTCTCTGGGGAGACATCAATCTGTAGCAGAGTTTCTCAGGGAACTGTGCTGGGACCACTACTGTTTGTAGTGACTCTCGGCCCACAAACAGAGTACAATCAGAATACACACAACCAGTGGGTAGTGTAATTTCAGAGTTAGAATCGGTGCATTATCTGGGAATCCAAATGAGTAATGATGCAACATTGTATATGTATATCACCAAGATGGCAACACTGTGCAGGTGAGTAGCTGGATGGATCCTTAGATCATTCAAAACCAGAAATAAGGATACCTTGCTACTCCCATGGAGAACATTTGTCCTCAACTGTCTGGATTATTGCTCTCAACTGTGGTCACCACAGAGCATCAAATTAGTGGTGGAACTTGACACATTCCAGTGCCACCACACAAAGAAGATTGACTTAGTGAAACCGATGAGCTACTGGGAGAGGCTACAAGAACTGAAACTCTACTACCTGGAGTGAAAGCAAGAAAGGTCTGCAGTGATATACATATGGAAGATCCTGGAAGGTCTAGCTCTCAATTTTGGAATTAAAAGTTATACCAACCACCAAACTGGACAGCACTGCATAATACCAAAGATATCATCTTTTTCATCTCAGATAAAGACCCAGTATTGCAACAGCTTGGGTTTCAGGGAATCACAACTGTTTAACATCCTGCCAAGAACCTAAGAGATCTGCAAGGCATAGATGTAGAAACATTCAAAAGCACTTGGACAAATTTTCTATTTGAAATCTAAGATGAGCCCACATCTTGGCAGGAAGCCCAAAAAAAGAGCAGCTTCAACCAACTTGCTTCTTCACTAAAAACAGTACCAAAAGGAGACCCAAAAGCACTGAAAGGCAGTGTTCCAGCATGGCCCTAGCCTCTGACTGAAACAAGTAAAAGAGTATCTGTATGTGGAAAACTTGACTGGCAACTGTTAGTGCCGCCACCTACGGTTGCTTTCAGAGGTGGAAGAAAATAGAAGAGAGGGAGAAATTTCCCTTAAGGGGAGAGAATTGCTCAGGGTTTATAATCTTTTTTTTTTGTTATATTATTATTATGTGAAGTCTTTTTCTTATGAGTGAGAGAACATGTGAAATAATATTTCTATACAATTCATTATTTTCTCTCATTTTGAGTGTACTAGTAGCTGCATATAACATTATTTCACTTTTATTGGAGCTTATCAATACAACATAACTTGGGATCATGAAACTAGTTGCTCTATGTTCATGTAAAGCATTTAAGAATTATATATGATCAATTTTCTTTTCTTCTTTGTTTTTCTTACTCTCTTTACAGTGGAGAAAAGAAGTGAAGAGATAGAGGCAGGGCAATGAAATCCTCAGAGTCATTTAAAATTAAAATCAGCATTATATACAGGTTTGATTGATATCTTCTATTTTCTTTACTTTAAAAGTGGAGGAGAGATGAAGAGGGAAAGAGATATTTTCCATGAGTACTTATTTGCCTTGTTTAATAGGTAGACTTGATTACTGTTTTCTCTACAAACTACATACAAGCACCTCTGTTTTTCTCAGGTATGAATGTTGGATCTCTGCTCATATTTCCATGCGGCTTATCACATCAGGAAGACTTACAATCAATTTCCAATATGCTTCAAATGTTAAAACATAAATAATTCTGCTAAGAACCAATTTGTTAATAATTTTTAAAATTTTATTCTTGATTTCATTTTGGTAATATAGGAGATTAAGTATCTTATCAATAATGCATTTAGAAGTTAGTTTTTACAATTACATAATGTAGGAGATTTCAAGGATTGCAGAGAGTGATAATTATTGTTAGACTTGCTAGAACTATTTGTATTATTGAGGATTACATAAGAGTTACAAGGACTGTTACTATTAGTTATAGCACCATCATTGCAATGATGATAGTTAATACAGTTAACTGTATTATTAATAGGTACTTAAACATCATTTATTTTAGAATCATTGTGGATGTCATCAGGGTTGGTTTCACCATTATCAGGGTTAAACTTTATGTCACCATAACCACCTCTGACACTATTGCTACTACAAGGATGGCTAGTACAGCTACATATAGAAATAATGTAGTTAGAGGTTGAAGTAGTCAGCTGACTGACAATACCATGACTACTAGCCAAAAAAACCTTCACAAACTGTTACTCAGAGTTTCATGTTACCATTCATTGGATGTGATTATACTAAATAAAAAATTGTGTGAGTACATGTAATATAATATAATATAGTATAATATAATACAATACAATGTAGTCATTACAATTCAACAAATAAGCAATTGAATTTGGTTGGGTGACTGATTAAAAAAAATAATAGTGTGTGTTGGCTGCCAGAGAGGGTTAATCTTAATGGTGGAATAAGCAATGATTGATAATTAAACTGAAAAAAACATTGTATAAAAGCAACTAAAAGTGAACAGGATATATCCAGAAATAGGAATAATTAAAAAGAATAATAGGATTTCAAAATTGGGTATTAAAAAGTTAAGATTACAATAAAAGATAAAAGTAAAGCTATAAATAAGTAAATGAATATACAAAATATATAATGCCACAAATAAAGAAGAAACGATTGGGCAGAGAAACTAAGTAAAAAGCTAAAGACAAAAAAAAGGAGGAGGGAGAAGAAGAAATAAAGCAAGAAAAGGAAAGAGAAAGAGGAAGGAGAAACTGGGAGAAAAGGACAAGAAAGAGAAAAATAAATATAGGTTATATAAGGGGGTGGAGAAAGTGGAGAGTATAGCATTATGATCATTTGTTGAATTATAATGACTATATTGTATTATACTCTATTCTCTTCTACACTAGGTGCAAGGCCCGAAATTTTTAGGGAGAGAGCCAGTCAATTAGATGTACCCCAGTATGCAACTGGTACTTAATTTATCAACCCTGAAAGGATGAAAGGCAAAGTCAACCTCCGTGGAATTTGAACTCAGAACGTGAAGACAGACAAAATACTGCTAAGCATTTCACCCAGCAAACTAACATTTCTGCCAACTCACCACCTTATTGTATTATACTATATTATATTACATGTGCCCATGCAATTTTTTATTTAGTATCATCACAAATATCTGATGAATGGTAACATGAAACTCTGAGTAACAGTTTGTGAAGATTTTTTTCTGCTTTAATAAATAGTATATATATAAATTTCCCTTAAGGGAAATTTCTCCCTCCCTTCTATTTCATTGCAAACTCTCTTTCTCTCCACCCCTTACTCTGAAAGTAACCACTGGTGGCAGCATCAACAGTCGCCAGTCAAATTTTCTACATGTGTGTTAAATGATGGTTGAATTCTGAATGCACTAATTTTGAATACACATTGCACTAATTTTGAATACCCAGAGGTACCCAATACCCCACATTCAGGATTTTGCGTCACCTCTCCACAACTGCAGGGTAATCACCAAACTGGACTTAGTTAAGGCATACCGTCAGACACCTGTGAATCCAGAGGATATTCCAAAGACTGCTGTAACCACTCGGTTTGGTGCCTTTGAACTCCTAACTATGCCATTTGGTTTATGGAATTCAACCAGCATATTTCAAAGGTTCATTGATGAAGTCATCCAAGACTTAGACTTTGTCTATGCGTACGTTGATGATATCTTGATAGCTAGTGCCTTACCCGAGGAACATCTCCAATGTGTACATCAGCTGTTCAAGCAGTTCAAGACTTACCAAGTGTGGATCAACCCTACCAAATACGTTTTCAGTGCATCTTCTTTGACCTTCCTAGGTCATGTCATCAGCTCTGAAACAGTCAAACATTTCCAGCACACACTCAAGGGACACCAATTCATGATTTTTACGAACCACTGTCCACTCACATTTGCCCTGCACTCAAAACCTGACAAGTACTCTCCGCGGGAAACTAGGCACTTGGATTACATTTCTCAATTTACCACCGGCATCCACCATATCTCTGGTGTAGATAACACTGCAGCAGACACCTTATTGTGCCTACCACTGAATTCACTGCCGTCACCCACAGACATCGACCTGCATCTCCTAACTAAAGATCAACCTCGCTTAGAGACAATTGATATATCCTCACCCACCTTTGCCACATGCAACTTCAAGTACTTCCCAGTACCCACAGCTGACACAGATTTTGTGCGATACTTCCACAAATTCTCCTCATCCTTTTGTTCCGGAGACCCACAAACAGTCTTCAGCACACCTGTCACACCCTGGTGCCACTGCCACAGTGAAACTCATTTTGGCTAGATTTATTTGGCCAAATATGAGACAAGACATCACTGCTTGATCACTCTCCTGCCTTTTCTGTCAGAAGTCAAAGGTGCATAGGCACATCCGTGCACCCCATGGCACATTCAACACACCAGATGTGCATTTAAACCATGTACACATCGACCGATGTAATAGCACTGTTAACACAGTACTGACTTATAAAAGCATTTAATATACTTTGTAGTATATTATGGATACATAACGAAAAACACTATATCTGTACAAGTCATTACATATTTATATATACACACATACACACAGATAAAATGATTATATGTATCATATATATATATATATATATATATATATATATATATATATATATATATACCGGAGTAAGCACATGGAATGTGCAACAAGGTGGAAAAAAGAGTACTCAAATACCAGAGGTAGAGTAATATGCTTTATTTATTAAAGTATATATATATATATATATATATATATATATATATAAACTTGAGGTATTTCGTGTCGCAAGACAGTGTAGGAGAGAGAATAGTGATGTAGTAGGAGAGAAATGTGTTCGCATGGATGATGGTACGCTTGCTCTAAATGAGGCTGCAAAGAAAGAGGTCTGGAGAAGCCACTATGAAAGGTTGCTCAATAAAGAGAATGAATGGGAGAAAGAGAGTCTGCCGTATGTCGACCCAACAGAGTTGACAGTACCATGGTAGATAAAGCAATTAAGAGTATGAAGACAGGGAAAGCCCCCGGCCCATCAGGAATCACTGCAGAGATGCTCAAAATATCTGGCAGTGTCGGTTATAGCCTAGTCACCCGTATTACGAACCAGGTGATACACGAAGGAGTCATACCCAATGACTGGTGTAGCAGCACCATAATCAACTTCTACAAAGGTAAAGGTGACGCTTTAGATACAAATAATTACAGAGGTATCAAGCTTTTAGATCAGGTAATGAAAGTCACGGAGAGGGTCATAGCTCAACTGCTTAGGGAGCGAGTCAGTTTAGATGAGATGCAGTTTGGGTTTGTGCCTGGGAAAAGCACCACTGATGCTATATTTCTGGTAAGACAGCTTCAGGAGAAATACCTAGCTACGGATAAACCTCTGTTCCTGGCTTTCGTTGATATGGAGAAAGCCTTTGACAGGGTCCCCCGATCTCTCATCTGGTGGTCAATGAGGAAACTAGGGATAGAAGAATGGTTAGTGAAATCTGTGCGAGCCATGTACAGAAACTCTGTCAGTAAGGTGAGGGTTGGCAGAGAGTACAGTGAAGAATTCCGGGTGGAGGTAGGGGTCCACCAAGGTTCTGTCCTCAGCCCCCTCCTATTTATCATAGTTCTCCAGGCTATAACAGAGGAATTCAAGACAGGATGCCCCTGGGAGCTCCTCTATGCTGATGACCTTGCACTAATTACTGAGTCACTATCACAATTAGAGGAGAAGTTTCAGGTATGGAAGCAAGGACTAGAATCGAAGGACCTTAGAGTCAACCTAGCTAAAACCAAAGTCCTCATAAGTAGGAAGGCAGATAAAACACAAACCCCTTCGGGTAGATGGCCCTGTTCGATCTGTAGAAAAGGAGTGGGAAGTAACTCTATAAGATGCACCCAGTGCAAGCTATGGACACATAAGAGGTGCAGCAATAATATCAAAGGAAGGTTAACTAGGAAGTTAGTTTTTGTTTGCAGCAGATGTTCTGGAGCTATAAATACTGGGAATGTGCAGAAAACAACTTCTGCCACATTCCAGGGAGAAAAACTAGAAGTGGTTGATAGCTTCCGCTATCTTGGTGACCAAATTAGCAGTGGAGGTGGGTGCGCTGAAAGTGTAGCTGCTAGAATTAGAATAGCCTGGGCAAAGTTCAGAGAGCTCTTACTTCTGCTGGCGACAAAGGGTCTCTCTCTCTGAGTAAAAGGCAGATTGTATGACGCATGTGTACGAACAGCCATGCTTCATGGCAGTGAAACATGGGCCGTGACTGCTGAGGACATGCGTAGGCTCGCAAGGAATGAAGCCAATATGCTCCGATGGATGTGTAATGTCAGTGTGCATACTAGACAGAGTATCAGTACCTTGAGAGAAAAGTTGAACTTACGAAGCATCAGTTGTAGTGTGCAAGAGAGACGACTGTGCTGGTATGGTCATGTAGTGAGAATGGATGAGGATAGCTGTGTGAAAAAGTGCCACACCTTAGCAGTTGAGGGAACCTGTGGAAGAGGTAGGCCCAGGAAGACCTGGGTTGAGGTGGTAAGGCACGACCTTCGAACATTGGACCTCACCAAGGCGATGACTTCTGACCGAGACCTTTGGAAATATACTGTGCGCGAGAAGACCCGGCAAGCCAAGTGAGACCTAAATCTACGTCCCAGCCAGTCCACTTATGCGTACCTTCCTTCCTTCATTGGACACTAAATTCCACTTGTGAAGACCTGTTGAGGCAAGTGAAATCGAAATCAAGTTAAGTTGGACACTAAACTCCACTGCGTAGGCCTGTTGAGGCAAGTGAAATCGAAATAGATCGTTGCCGTGCCCCTGAACTGGCTATTGTGCGGGGCCGTCGTAGGATTTTCGAGCGAGATCGTTGCCAGTGCTCGTGGACTGGCCCATGTGCGGGCAACACATGAAATCTTTCGAGCGGGATCGTTGTCGGTGCCCCTGGACTGGCTCATGTGCGGGCGACACATGAAATTTTTCGAGCGGGATCGTGGCCAGTGCCCCTGGACTGGCTCATGTGCGGGCGACACATGATATCTTTCGAGCGAGATCGTTGCCAGTGCCCCTGGACTGGCTCATGTGCGGGCGACACATGAAATCTTTCGAGCGGGATCGTTGCCAGTGCCCCTGGACTGGCTCTTGTGTGGGACCGTCGTAGGATTTTCGAGCGAGATCGTTGCCAGTGCCCCTGGGCTGGCTCATGTGCGGACGACACATGAAATCTTTCGAGCGGGATCGTTGCCAGTGCCCCTGGACTGGCTCATGTGCGGGCGACATATGAAATGTTTCGAGCGGGATCGTTGCCAGTGCCCCTGGGCTGGCTCATGTGCGGGCGACACATGATATCTTTCGAGCGAGATCGTTGCCAGTGCCCCTGGACTGGCTCATGTGCGGGCGACACATGAAATCTTTCGAGCGGGATCGTTGCCAGTGCCCCTGGACTGGCTCATGCGCGGGCGACACATGATATCTTTCGAGCGAGATCGTTGCCAGTGCCCCTGGACTGGCTCATGTGCGGGCGACACGTGAATTCTTTCGAGCGAGATCGTTGCCGGTGCCCCTGGGCTGAATCTTGTGCGGGTGACACATGAAATTATTCGAGTGAGTTCGTTGCCAGTGCCCCTGAACTGGCTCTTGTGTGGGACCGTCGTAGGATTTTCGTGCGGGATCGTTGCCAGTGCCCCTGGACTGGCTCATGTGTGGGCGACACGTGAATTCTTTCGAGCGAGATCGTTGCCGGTGCCCCTGGGCTGGCTCTTGTGTGGGTGACACATGAGGTTTTTCGAGCGAGATCGTTGCCGGTGCCCCTGGGCTGGCTCTTGTGCGGGTTACACATGAGGTTTTCGAGCGAGATCGTTGTCGGTGCTCCTGGACTGGCTCATGTGCGGGCGACACATGAAATCTTTCGAGCGGGATCGTTGCCAGTGCCCCTGGACAGGCTCATGTGCGGGCGACACATGAAATCTTTCGAGCGGGATCGTTGCCAGTGCACCTGGACTGGTTCATGTGCGGGCGACACATGAAATATTACGAGCGAGATCGTTGCCAGTGCCCCTGGACTGAATCTTGTACTGGTGACACATGAAATTATTCGAGTGAGTTCGTTGCCAGTGCCCCTGAACTGGCTCTTGTGTGGGACCGTCGTAGGATTTTCGAGCGAGATCGTTGCCAGTGCCCCTGGACTGGCTCTTGTGCGGGTGACACATGAAATGTTTCGAGCGGGATCGTTGCCTGTGCCCCTGGACTGGCTCATGTGCGGGCGACACATGAAATCTTTCGAGCGGGATCGTTGCCAGTGCCCCTGGACTGGCTCATGCGCGGGTGACACATGATATCTTTCGAGCGAGATCGTTGCCAGTGCCCCTGGACTGGCTCATGTGCGGGCGACACATGAAATCTTTCGAGCGGGATCGTTGCCAGTACCCCTGGACTGGCTCTTGTGTGGGACCGTCGTAGGATTTTCGAGCGAGATCGTTGCCAGTGCCCCTGGACTGGCTCATGTGCGGCCCACACATGAAATCTTTCGAGCGGGATTGTTGCCGGTGCCCCTGGACTGGCTCATGTGCGGGCGACACATGAAATCTTTCGAGCGGGATCGTTGCCAGTGCCCCTGGACTGGTTCATGTGCGGGCGACACATAAAATGTTTCGAGCGGGATCGTTGCCGGTGTCCCTGGACTGGCTCATGTGCGGGCGACACATGAAATCTTTCGAGCGGGATCGTTGCCAGTGCCCCTGGACTGGCTCATGCGCGGGTGACACATGATATCTTTCGAGCGAGATCGTTGCCAGTGCCCCTGGACTGGCTCATGTGCGGGCGACACATGAAATCTTTCGAGCGGGATCGTTGCCAGTACCCCTGGACTGGCTCTTGTGTGGGACCGTCGTAGGATTTTCGAGCGAGATCGTTGCCAGTGCTCGTGGACTGGCCCATGTGCGGGCAACACATGAAATCTTTCGAGCGGGATCGTTGCCGGTGCCCCTGGACTGGCTCATGTGCGAGCGACACATGAAATTTTTCGAGCGGGATCGTGGCCAGTGCCCCTGGACTGGCTCATGTGCGGGCGACACATGATATCTTTCGAGCGAGATCGTTGCCAGTGCCCCTGGACTGGCTCATGTGCGGGCGACACGTGAAATCTTTCGAGCGGGATCGTTGCCAGTGCCCCTGGACTGGCTCTTGTGTGGGACCGTCGTAGGATTTTCGAGCGAGATCGTTGCCAGTGCCCCTGGGCTGGCTCATGTGCGGGCGACACATGAAATCTTTCGAGCGGGATCGTTGCCAGTGCCCCTGGACTGGCTCATGTGCGGGCGACATATGAAATGTTTCGAGCGGGATCGTTGCCAGTGCCCCTGGGCTGGCTCATGTGCGGGCGACACATGATATCTTTCGAGCGAGATCGTTGCCAGTGCCCCTGGACTGGCTCATGTGCGGGCGACACATGAAATCTTTCGAGCGGGATCGTTGCCAGTGCCCCTGGACTGGCTCATGCGCGGGCGACACATGATATCTTTCGAGTGAGATCGTTGCCAGTGCCCCTGGACTGGCTCATGTGCGGGCGACACGTGAATTCTTTCGAGCGAGATCGTTGCCGGTGCCCCTGGGCTGGCTCTTGTGTGGGCGACACATGAGGTTTTTCGAGCGAGATCGTTGCCGGTGCCCCTGGGCTGGCTCTTGTGCGGGTTACACGTGAGGTTTTCGAGCGAGATCGTTGTCGGTGCTCCTGGACTGGCTCATGTGCGGGCGACACATGAAATCTTTCGAGCGGGATCGTTGCCAGTGCCCCTGGACAGGCTCATGTGCGGGCGACACATGAAATCTTTCGAGCGGGATCGTTGCCAGTGCACCTGGACTGGTTCATGTGCGGGCGACACATGAAATTATTCGAGTGAGTTCGTTGCCAGTGCCCCTGAACTGGCTCTTGTGTGGGACCGTCGTAGGATTTTCGAGCGAGATCGTTGCCAGTGCCCCTGGACTGGCTCTTGTGTGGGACCGTCGTAGGATTTTCGTGCGGGATCGTTGCCAGTGCCCCTGGACTGTTTCATGTGTGGGCGACACGTGAATTCTTTCGAGCGAGATCGTTGCCGGTGCCCCTGGGCTGAATCTTGTGCGGGTGACACATGAAATTATTCGAGTGAGTTCGTTGCCAGTGCCCCTGAACTGGCTCTTGTGTGGGACCGTCGTAGGATTTTCGTGCGGGATCGTTGCCAGTGCCCCTGGACTGGCTCATGTGTGGGCGACACGTGAATTCTTTCGAGCGAGATCGTTGCCGGTGCCCCTGGGCTGGCTCTTGTGTGGGCGACACATGAGGTTTTTCGAGCGAGATCGTTGCCGGTGCCCCTGGGCTGGCTCTTGTGCGGGTTACACATGAGGTTTTCGAGCGAGATCGTTGTCGGTGCTCCTGGACTGGCTCATGTGCGGGCGACACATGAAATCTTTCGAGCGGGATCGTTGCCAGTGCTCCTGGACAGGCTCATGTGCGGGCGACACATGAAATCTTTCGAGCGGGATCGTTGCCAGTGCACCTGGACTGGTTCATGTGCGGGCGACACATGAAATTATTCGAGTGAGTTCGTTGCCAGTGCCCCTGAACTGGCTCTTGTGTGGGACCGTCGTAGGATTTTCGAGCGAGATCGTTGCCAGTGCCCCTGGACTGGCTCTTGTGCGGGTGACACATGAAATGTTTCGAGCGGGATCGTTGCCAGTGCCCCTGGACTGGCTCATGTGCGGGCGACACATGAAATCTTTCGAGCGGGATCGTTGCCAGTGCCCCTGGACTGGCTCATGCGCGGGTGACACATGATATCTTTCGAGCGAGATCGTTGCCAGTGCCCCTGGACTGGCTCATGTGCGGGTGTCACATGAAATCTTTCGAGCGGGATCGTTGCCAGTACCCCTGGACTGGCTCTTGTGTGGGACCGTCGTAGGATTTTCGAGCGAGATCGTTGCCAGTGCCCCTGGACTGGCTCATGTGCGGGCCACACATGAAATCTTTCGAGCGGGATTGTTGCCGGTGCCCCTGGACTGGCTCATGTGCGGGCGACACATGAAATCTTTCGAGCGGGATCGTTGCCAGTGCCCCTGGACTGGTTCATGTGCGGGCGACACATAAAATGTTTCGAGCGGGATCGTTGCCGGTGTCCCTGGACTGGCTCATGTGCGGGCGACACATGAAATCTTTCTAGCGGGATCGTTGCCAGTGCACCTGGACTGGCTCATGTGCGGGCGACACATGAAATCTTTCTAGCGGGATCGTTGCCAGTGCCCCTGGACTGGCTCATGTGCGGGTGACACATGAAATCTTTCGAGCGGGATCGTTGCCGGTGCCCCTGGACTGGCTCGTGTGCGGGCGACACATGAAATCTTTCGAGCGGGATCGTTGCCAGTGCCCCTGGACTGTCTCATGTGCGGGCGACACATGAAATCTTTCGAGCGGGATCGTTGCCAGTGCCCCTGGACTGGCTCATGTGCGGGCGACACATGAATTCTTTCGAGCGAGATCGTTGCCGGTGCCCCTGGGCTGGCTCTTGTGCGGGTTACACATGAGGTTTTTCGAGCGAGATCGTTACCGGTGCCCCTGGGCTGGCTCTTGTGCGGGTGACACATGAGGTTTTCGAGCGAGATCGTTGCCGGTGCCCCTGGACTGGCTCATGTGTGGGTGACACATGAGGTTTCTCGAGCGAGATGAGCGTGGCCGTTGCCAGTACCGCCTGACTGGCCTTCGTGCGGGTGACACGTAAAAGCACCCACGACACTCTCTGAGTGGTTGGCGTTAGGAAGGGCATCCAGCTGTTGAAACTCTGCCAAATCAGATTGGAGCCTGGTGTAGCCATCTGGTTTCACCAGTCCTCAGTCAAATCGTCCAACCCATGCTAGCATGGAAAGCGGACGTTAAACGACGACGACGACACATTGTTGTATTTCAACATTTATGGTCTGTTGTATTGATTTGCACTTAAAATTCCCTCATTTTGCATTTCTGTCTCCCCTTCTTTTATTTAAAGTCTGTATTGCATTTTCTATATTTTGAAAGACACATAAACACACAAACAACCCCCACCAAAATAACTCTATATCTTTCAAAACCTGTGACAACAGTATGCCTGTTTATCTTTCACACACACACACACTCTCTCTCTTTCTCTCTCTCTCTCTCTCTCTCTCTCTCTCTCTCTCTCTCACTATATTGCTCTCTCAGCAACAACTTTTTCTTCTCCCTTTTCCCGTCTCTAATGGATGTTGTGATGGAGACAGACTATGGTGGCAACACTATCTATCTCTTCTTATCTCTCTGTCTGTCTGACTATCTGTCTCTCTCTCCCTCCCCCCTCCCCCCTCTCTCTATATATATCTTTTACACTCTTTCTCTCTCTCTCAAACACACACTGTTTCTCTCAACAACTTTTCTCCTCCCCTTCTAAAAAATATGTTGTGACCTATATTTTGATTCCACCCCTTCTTTCTCTCCCTATTATAGATGTTGCTATGAACAGACAGACACAGAGATCCGCTTGTCTTTTATAATATAAGATTTTCTTAGAAAACATCCTTTTGCCCTTTCCCACTTTCCAATAGTACAAAATTGCGTGTTTTACGCATAAGTAGATTTCTCCTGCACCAACAGATTTTTCTTAAATTTCAACTTTCCATATCTATTTCAATTTTGAGGCCATGTCACAAATTATTTTCATCTTATGTTCAACATAGCAAATAATTCCTACTGAAAACTTCGTTAACTATATGTATTTCTACTATATTGACTCGCAACAAACCTCTGTGTTTGTGTGTGTGTGTACACGTGTATGTCTGAGAAAAAACATAATTGGATGATCCTTGGGTATTGATCTCCAGAGTGTCGATATGAGGAGACGATGTCATCCACCTTCTGCTTCAGCCTATCCTCTTTATCTACAGGGTGATTCGTAAGTAACTCCCTATTCTAAAATAACTATAATTTATTCAAATGCTGTAATATGTTTCTCAATTTTTGTGTGAATGTTACTTAATGTGTGGCAATTAAATCTATGCTTTTGTTTTCTTTTCAGATCTGTTATATGAATTTGGTTTTTAATCTTGTTAATTTGTTTGAAATTTCAAAGCCCTACGTCTTACTGTACAGGAACGTGCCCAGATAGCTGCGCGTTACGAAGTTTGGAGATCCATTGTTCAAGTGCAAAGATGGTGGAGAACGATTAAGGGAAGACATGCTCAAATTGACCCAAAGACAATCAAGAATTGTCATGCAAAACTCATGACTACAGGATCTGTGACTGATACTCAAAGAAGCGGTCGCCCTTCCAAATTCAGAGACCCTGAGGTAGTGCAAGTTGTTCAAAAAATGTTTACCCGTAGCCCGCAAAAGTCAATTCGACAAGCAGCAAGAGAAAGTGGTTTCTCGTTTCGCTGTGTACGTAATGTGCTTAAAAATGAGCTTAAATGGTGTGCTTGGAAGCCACACTACTGCCAAGCACTCTCTGCCGCAGACTGTGACATTCGTATGGAGTTTGGAGAGATGATGTTGGCTTGGTTTAGAGATAGGCCCGATCTCTTAAAAAATATTCTCTGGAGTGATGAAGCTGTATTCCACATAGGTGGGTTTGTAAACCGTCATAACTGCCACTACTGGGCGGGAGAAGATCCTCGTGTTACCAGTGAAAAAATGCAGAATCGACCCAAGATAACGGCATGGTGTGGAATGACTTCGGACAGGATTGTGGGTCCCTTCATCCTTCATGATACCATGAACGCCGAAAGGTACCTCACTATGTTGAGAGATGAAGTTTGGCCAATTATCAGTGCTTGGGACAATATTGAAGATTTAATTTTCATGCAAGATGGTGCTCCACCACACTTTGCTATTGTTGTTCGTGAATGGCTGAATGCCCAATTTCCTGGAAAATGGATGGATCGTCGTGGTTCATACAAATGGCCAGCCAGAAGTCCTGACTTAACACCCTGCAACTTTTTTCTTTGGGGCTGGTTGAAAGAACAAATCTACTCAACCAAACCAAGAAATCTGGAAGAACTTGAAGGGAGAACACGTGAGGTTATTAGTTCCATCCCGCAAGAGTTTCTTGTGAAATCAGTTGATGCGGTTCATGGTCGACTTGAAAAGCTGGTGGCGAATGATGGTGCCCATATTGAATTTTAAATAAAAGTCCATGTAATGTACTTTCTTCTCATATTCATTAATTGGAGAAATTAAACTTCAAAAATATATTATAGTTATTTTAGAATAGGGAGTTACTTTCGGATGAATGACATCATCTACTAATACAAAAAGATTACCAAAATAATTTATCTATTACATAACTTGTTTTATCACCTTAGATAAAATCCCAAGTAAGATCCTCAAGTTTTGACTCTTCTTCTGCCTCTAAGATCTGGTTTTAAAATCCGCTCATAGTGAACAACATCTGTTTTTCTTTTCTTAATTTTAAAATAAGAAAAACTTGAACAGGTGCAGGTGTTGCAGCATGGTAAGAAGTTTGATTCCCAATCATATATTTCCAGATTCAGTCCCACTGTGCAGCACCTCGGTGCAAGTGTCTTCTACTATAGCCTCGAGCTGGAAACTGAAACAAAGCTCATTGTGTGTGTGTGTGTGTGTGTGTGTGTGTGTGTGTGTGTGTGTGTGTGTGTATATAATAATATTAGGGACAAAATCCAAAATTACCGGTAAAAACTCAATTAAAATCAATTTATAAAAAATTAAAATTAAATTGAGCTTTACAGATTAAAATATACATAAATATATAGTTTTAGGGAAAAGAACCAAGTTTCATGAACTCATCGATGAAAATCCACTATCACATATAGAAAAATGAATAATTAAAAGCACAATAAATGAGTATAATATAATACAAAGTAAATATCATAAGATAAAGATAATAAAATGACTACACGTGTTTCATAACTAATTTTCAAATAGAAAGGAAATTTAGATCGATTAAAATCAATTAAAATTATCGAAAATAAATTCTATTCAAAAATACAGCTAATCGTCAGGTCGTAAATAGAACAATATATAATAAATAAATATATATATCAATCAACAATAAGTACCAAATGAATTTATATAAAATACTTATTTTATAAAGATAGAAAAATTATTAAAAATATCAAAATAATAAACATTCCATAATAATCCCTACATCCATTATAATATATGCTAACATGTATATTATATACAAAAACCAGCTTACATAAATTATTATCGTTTTAAATACAATTTGAACGAAGTTTAAGGTAAAATAATAATAAAGATAATATTAGTACATATTTAACCAGTGTAATAGTTAAAGCTAAACTATTTAAAACTAAAAACGTTTATTTAATTATCATTAAAAA